>NC_053391.1:592497483-592798348 GCF_905171765.1 Bufo bufo
GCGCTAGAGTTCGACACATCACAGATTACTGGGAGGGGCTGGAGAAGATCCAGCGGTCATGGTCCATATCGGAACCAATGACAACGTTAGAGGTAGGTGGAGAGTCCTTAAAAATGATTTCAGGGATTTAGGTCAAAAGCTTAGGGCAAGGAATTTTCCGAAATACTACCTGTACCACGGGCCACACAAGAAAGGCAGCGGGAGATTAGGGAGATTAACAAGTGGCTCAAGAACTGGTGTAGGAAGCAGGGGGTTTGGGTTCCTGGAGAACTGGGCCGACTTCTCTATCGGCTACAGGCTCTATCGTAGGGACGGGCTGCACCTCAATGGGGAATGGGCAGCTGTGCTGGGGAGAAAGATGGCTAGAAGGTTGGAGGAGTGTTTAAACTAGGGACTGGGGGGGAGGGAAATTACACTATAGCAGGGGAATATAGTGCAGCTAGAGACCGGGGGCAAGGTAGTGGGATTGGGGGAGGAATGGAAGGAGGGACTAGAACAGTTCAGAAGGAAAGGTGTAGGGTAAAAGATATACATAAACCTCTCAAATGTATGTATACTAATGCCAGAAGCCTGACTAATAAAACTGGGGAGCTGGAATTAGTGATGTGTGAGGAGGACTATGACATAGTGGGAATAACTGAGACATGGCTGGATGATAGCTATGACTGGGCAGTTAATGTGCAAGGTTACAGACTGTTTAGAAAGGATCGTCAAAACCGGAGAGGGGGAGGGGTTTGTCTTTATGTAAAGTCCTGTCTAAAGCCCACACTCCGGGGATATATAAGTGAGGGACATGAACATGTAGAGTTACTGTGGGTAGAGATACATGGAGCTGAAAACAACAATAAATTACTAATAGGAGTTTACTATAAACCACCTAATATACCAGAGTCCACAGACAATCTACTACTAAACGATCTAGACGAGGCGGCAAATCATAATGAGGTTGTTATTATGGGGGACTTCAACTACCCAGATATAGACTGGGAAACTGAAACTTGTATATCTCATAAGGGAAACAGGTTCTTGGCAATAACCAAAGACAATTACCTCTCCCAACTGGTTCAGGACCCGACTAGAGGGACGGCCATACTGGACTTAGTATTAACCAATAGGCCTGACAGAACAACAGACGTGCAGGTTGGTGGACACCTGGGAAATAGTGACCATAAAGTAATAACCTTCCAATTATCATTCAAAAGAGCGTTTCTACAGGGAGGAACAAAAATACCAAACTTAAAAAAAGCTAAATTTAGCCAACTAAGAGAGGCCATAGGCCTAACTAACTGGGACAAAGTCCTCAAAAATAAAAATACAGCCACAAAATGGGATATCTTTAAAAACATCCTAAAATCTCATTGTGAGAGGTACATAAAATAAAAGGTTAAGGAACAAAAAGAAACCAATGTGGATAAATAGAACTGTAAAGAAAGCAATAAATGACAAAAAGAAAGCATATAAATCACTAAAACAGGAAGGTAGCACTGAAGCACTGAAAAACTATCAGGAAAAAAATAGAACATGTAAAAAACAAATAAAAGCGGCCAAACTAGAGACCGAGAGAGAGAAAAACTAACCCTAAAATGTTCTTCAATTATATAAATGTTAAAAAGTATAAATCTGAAGGTGTCGGCCCTTTAAAGAGTAATGAGGGGGGAGTCGCAGAGAGCGACGAGGAGAAAGCAAAGCTGTTAAATATATTTTTCTCCAATGTATTCACTGAGGAAAATAAACTGTCAGATGACATGCAGAATGTAAAAATAAATTCCCCATTAAAAGTGTCCTGTCTGACCCAGGAAGAAGTACATCAGCGACTTAAAAAGATTAAAATAGACAAATCGCCAGGACCGGATGGCATACACCCCCGTATCCTAAGGGAATTAAGTAATGTCATAGCCAGACCATTATTTCTGATATTTGCGGACTCTATACTGACAGGGAATGTCCCACAGGATTGGCGCATGGCAAATGTGGTGCCAATATTCAAAAAGGGTCCAAAAACAGAGCCTGGAAACTATAGGCCGGTAAGTTTAATATCTGTTGTGGGTAAACTGTTTGAAGGTTTTCTGAGAGATGCTATCTTAGAGCATCTCAACGGAAATAAGAAAATAACGCCATATCAGCATGGCTTCGTGAGGGATCGGTCATGCCAAACTAATTTAATCAGTTTCTATGAGGAGGTAAGTTCTAGACTTGACAGCGGCGAATCAATGGATGTCGTATATCTGGACTTCTCCAAAGCATTTGACACTGTACCACATAAAAGGTTAGTATATAAAATGAGAATGCTCGGACTGGGAGAAAACGTCTGTAAGTGGGTAAGTAACTGGCTCAATGATAGAAAACAGAGGGTGGTTATTAACGGTACACACTCAGATTGGGTCACTGTCACTAGTGGGGTACCTCAGGGGTCAGTATTGGGCCCTATTCTTTTCAATATATTTTTTAATGATCTTGTAGAAGGCTTGCATAGTAAAGTATTAATTTTCGCAGATGACACTAAACTGTGTAAAGTAATTTACACTGAAGAGGACAGTATACTACTACAGAGGGATCTGGATAGATTGGAGGCTTGGGCAGATAAGTGGCAGATGAGGTTTAACACTGACAAATGTAAGGTTATGCACATGGGAAGGAATAATGCAAGTCACCCGTACATACTAAATGATAAAACACTCGGTAACACTGACATGGAAAAGGATCTAGGAATTTTAATAAACAGCAAACTAAGCTGCAAAAACCAGTGTCAGGCAGCTGCTGCCAAGGCCAATAAGATAATGGGTTGCATCAGAAGGGGCATAGATGCCCGTGATAAGAACATAGTCCTACCACTTTACAAATCACTAGTCAGACCTCACATGGAGTACTGTGTACAGTTCTGGGCTCCTGTAAACAAGGCAGACATAGCAGAGCTGGAGGAGGTCCAGAGGAGGGCAACTAAAGTAATAACTGGAATGGGGCAACTACAGTACCCTGAAAGATTATCAAAATTAGGGTTATTCACTTTAGAAAAAAGACGACTGAGGGGAGATCTAATTAATATGTATAAATATATCAGGGGTCAGTACAGAGATCTATCCCATCATCTATTTATCCCCAGGACTGTGACTGTGACGAGGAGACATCCTCTGCGTCTGGAGGAAAGAAGGTTTGTACACAAACATAGAAGAGGATTCTTTACGGTAAGAGCAGTGAGACTATGGAACTCTCTGCCTGAGGAGGTGGTGATGGTGAGTACAATAAAGGAATTCAAGAGGGACCTGGATGTATTTCTGGAGCGTAATAATATTACAGGCTATAGCTTCTAGAGAGGGGTCGTTGATCCAGGGAGTTATTCTGATTGCCTGATTGGAGTCGGGAAGGAATTTTTTGTTCCCCTAAAGTGGGGAAAATTAGCTTCTACCTCACAGGTTTTTTTTTTTTTTGCCTTCCTCTGGATCAACTTGCAGGATAACGGGCCGAACTGGATGGACAAATGTCTTTTTTCGGCCTTATGTACTATATTACTATGTATGAAGAGTCACTGCAAAGTCACTGAGGCATCAGTTCTTCTGTGATAAGCTGAATTAACCAATGTATTTATTTCTTTTTGAAATGTATGTAAAAAAAAATCACCATATATTTATCAAAGCTAAAATACTTTTCAGATGGTGAGTGTCTTGTATTTGGGCAGCCTGTGACCTAAATATGGTCACTTCTCTTTTGTGTGAGGAGAAGACGTTTTTGCCAAGGTAGATCTTTAGTAACTTCTGTATAACTTCTCTCTCACCAAGTTATCAGGCCTTTCATTTGGATGTGTGAATTTAGAAGGAATCATGCAGCTTCATGGTAGAAAAACAATGAAAAAGAGAATTCGAGAAATGGTTACATTGGTTTTAATGGCCAAAACTACAGTAGACCACCCCACCGTGTCCACTCCCCTTTGATAGAACTCTCTTAGTGATATGTATGGCTACCTAGCAATTCCTTGAGTAAACTTCATTCATAGAGGAAATATATAAAAATAAAAAAGGATGGAATGCAAACTGTACAAACATCATGTTCTAAAATACCTGACATTGTGGCAAACCTATTTATTTATGCATGGATTTCTAGCACAATAATACAGTTCAGATACTCCCCAGCTGGAGGAGCTTGCAGCACATTGCCAAATTGCTCATCAGTGGCTCATCCAAGCAAAACAAACAGCGTAAGATCCAAGTGTCAAGCAACGGAACCTCAGTCTTATTCATAATGAATAGCATTGCTTTACTGGAGTCTTTTCCAGAATATCTGCTGGTGTCAATGGCAGGCAGGTCACCTTCTTCAGGAACATCTAGAGGTGTATCTATAGAGGGTACATAAGTTGTTGTTGCAGCGGACTTTGAAGCTTGAGGAGGCCTAATAGGTCTATGCCCCATATGCTATAAATGACATGTGATATTTGAGGGGTCTTGTTTCAGATTTTATCCTTGGGGCCCATTAGCTTCAAGTGGACCATATCCATAAACACATACCTAATTGAATGAAGATGTCTATTTAATTTTAGATATGCATAACATGATCCACGGATGTAGAGTCCACAGTTCTTCAGCTTGATGTACTTAGAATGTAACTGTATTTCAGGACTGTACAACCCTCTATCATATTTTAATGCTGTATACTGTACATTGCTCTGCAATGTAAATCAGTTATTAGTGGGTTGGGAACATTTCTTCCGCATCCAGTAGCCCATGATTTACTGACTTTTCACCAAAGGATTTACTTAAGCAAAAGTGCAATGAATTAAAGAACTCTCCACAGATGGTACGTATACGTCATTTATCATTTACAACATGGAACTTGACCAGCACTCCTTTGAGTGAACATCGTTTATTGTTACAAAATACATCACATATATTTTATTTCTCTTCCTATTGCTTATATAGCGCTAATACATTTGGTAGCGCTGTACAAAAGATTGCCAACATTCACACATACTTTATAATTAGTAATGTTTCTACAGTATAAATGAAAGTCATGATTCGGTTTTCAAAGAAAATCTGAATTTCGGGAGAAAAAAGTAAAAAAAAAATCAGCAGCCCCAGCCCTATTCTGAATCACTTTTAGAAAGGCAAAAAAAACAACTGGATATCCATCCTCCAGCACTGGTAAAGTACAAACTCTAAGTATATTTTTTAAGGGCCTTTCTACACTGGCCAATTATAGCATACAAATGCTTGTTCCTGATAATTGCCCTGTGTTGCAAGGTGCCGCCAGTCAGCCGACAAATGAGCAAACACTGATTTGTCAGGTGGTTGAATCATTTATGCGGCACCAGAAATTGTTAGGAGCACATCACCCTGTGTAATTAAAGGGATGTGCTGCCATCACTATGCAAGATGAATGGCGGACGAACGATCAGAATTGCAATCATTAATCCTCATTCACTTTGCATTGAGACGTGTGAAAGGCCCTTTAAACAAGTGATGATTGTAACTGGCTTGGCATCAATCTGTGTAATAGTCCCATAACACTGCCAGACCTCACATGCAGAGCCAGAAGTGTCAACCAATGGCATTGTATATTTTTATTTTTGGAAAGCTGGGGCTGAAAAAATATTTTCCTTGAAAGCCCTCATTTTATATAATAAAAGCTAATGTCATGAATACAGTACATTTTTCTTAGCATGTTCCATGCATCTGCATTCAAATATGTTCATGATTTCTAATGCGACAGATGTAGCCAAGCTAAACTTGATGGTTAACGCGTCAAGTAAACCATGGCAAGAAAATGTTAAATGTAATTCCCCATGGGAGGGATCTAAAAATAAGCCAATGTAAGAGTCAGTATATTATACAACATATAGCAGATAACATTTTCTGCGATCACTTCTGTATTCATAATCTAACGGTAGTAGACATGAACTCAAGTGGTCTCTATCTCTAGGAAGCCTGAACTCATACAGGCTGCTTGGGATTAGCTTGGAAAATAGACGGTTTAGGGACGGCCTAATTCTAATGTCCAGATATATGAATCGACATTACAGAGATCTTTCTGCTGGTGTTTTTTTTTACCTAGGCCTGTAACTATGACAAGAGGACATCTATGTCTAGAGGAACGAAGGTTTCACCAACATCATAGAGTTTGAGAGGGGCCTGTTGTCTTTCTTACATGTAATAATTTTACAAGTTATGAGTACTAGATTTCTGGAGATAAGACATTGATTGGCTTTTCATAAGTAGAGTTGGGAAGAAAGTTTTCCCGTAATGTGGGACAATTGATGTATGCCTTATGGTGGTTTTTGCCTTCCTCTAGGTTGATACAGATGGATTATAGGTTTGACTTGATGGAGCTTGGTCTTTTTTAAGTTTTTCAATGATGGAACTATGTAATAATCTCCAAATACCTTTTAATGTATGAGGACTTCTTATTTGACATAGAAGATGTTGGTTCTTGAATCACTGTTAAATGGCAAATAATTTATTCTAATTTTATAATTTGCAGCATCCAGAGTTTCTCTGGCATTCATGTGATCCGCCATCCTAGCACACCAATTATACCTCACTTTTCTGTGAAATATGAGCACAGTTGTTTGACAACTAATTGAAAGTATGCTAAAAAGCTCCAGTATCCTTTCTATGGTACCCCAATCCATCCTATGTTGTATTTGTACTACAGTTATGTCATGATGGACTGTGCTCAATAAACAATCTGCCATAGGCTTTCATGCTTACAGCCATGCATGCACATTAATACTTGTTCAGTTATATTTTACCTCAATATACCTCGTGCCAGAGAGGAGGATGCACGTCTTTCTCTTTTGAATACACTAAGGCTCATGTGTTCATCACAGTATAAAGAAATAGAGTAAATACATAGAAAATATGGTGCTCATTTTAGACTTCCTATTGGTTAAAGGCTACAGACACCTTTGGGGACTTTTTTTTATCATTGCATTCTACAAATTTTGTTCTAGCAATTATTATTTTAGTTGGTCTTTATCAAAAAATGTCAACAGTTTTGCTTGTACATCTTTCACTTTATGATATGTCAGAAGTTTCGCGATAAGGACTACAGACTGACAGAGCCACTGTGAATCAGAAAGTCTGCAAACACAAACTAATTTAAGCCATATTCATATCAAACTGATAAGAATTGAACTATTGAGAATCAGAAAGCTTTCTGGTCTACAAATACACAGAAAATGAAAGCTGTACGTGAAAAACTGTTGGAAATTTTTAATAAAAAGCAATTGAAAAAATGATTTTAGCCCAAAATTAGTAATAAATTGCAATAATAAAAAAAATTTACCCCAAAGGTGTCCACGGCCTTCAACATATTTGTTTTAATTTAAATATCTTTAAACTCAATAAAAAAATGCATGCTTTTTCCTGTGCCTGTTGTTACCAGTGAGATAACAGCATACAATAGGCTCCAGTTTTAGATGCAGCAAATCTATGAAGAGTGCTAGGCAGGTTCAGGGATATCACAATAAAAAAAAAAATGATACATGACTGCAATGTTTTTGTAGTTTGCATTTGAACAGTTATCTAGAATGATTGCCACCAGCACAGAGAAAATGCAAGCACTTTCCATATTACAGCGGTCCCTCAAGATACAATATTAATTGGTTCCAGGACGACCATTGTATGTTGAAACTATTGTAAGTTGAGTAATCGGTTCCAAAGCCCCAAAATGTCATCCAAGATAAGAGAAAATGAAAATTTAAGAAAAATAAGCAGATAACTAAGACAGATAAAATAAGTCCTTACATATAACAGTCAGGAATAGCTGCTAACTAGTAACTAATGCAACTATTTTACCAGAGAAGTGGCCTGGATTGGTTGGGTCTGAATCTGAGGCACTGTATGTTGAGTCTAGTTTCAACTTACGATTGGTCAGAAAAGACCATTGTATGTTGAAAATATTGTATCCTGAGGCCATTGTATCTTGAGGGATCACTGTATTCAAACACTGAGGACTCATGCATAGACATTGCTAAAGGTTTTATTCAGCCACCGGCAGATATACTCGTCAGAGTGTTCTTTATGTGCCGTGCTATTACATTCCTAAGATATATTAGATAAACACCAATTTCCATCTCCCACTATAAAACACTCAGCAAGAAGGTGCCGTAACCCATAGCACTACCATATATTGCTGCTACCTTTTATAATTTCATGGCTGATTTGGATCAATGTTTATGTTCAAGGGAATATTTTAGCTGTTTCTCATTTTGCATGTTACAATAAGCAAGGAAAAAAAAAAAAAAAAAGTATTTTCGTAAAGAAAAAACTGGCGGGTCTGCTCTTTGGAGAATCTATTAGAACTGTTCTCTGCTCTGAAGCTTGGCCTAGAATATAATGATCACCCTCTTTTAATATGATATGATGTATGCAAGGAAGCCATCCATAAATGCAATGCAAGAGCTATCAGGTCTTTGAAGGACTGGATGAGAAATCATTAGAGTTCCAGATAGCTGTTCCCTTCATGAGATCCTTCCAAAGCTAAAAAAAAAAAAAAAAAAAAGGCATTTTGGGTTTTGCAAACTTTACATAGAAGTGAAGGCTCCATTTGGATCCATTTCATTTTTTTTTTCCTGAATAAATAACTTCCACAGGGTTTCTTTACAAGTGGTTTTATGTCCACTATTGACTTTTACATTCGTGGAGTGAAAAAGTCATGTGCACCATGCATTTTCCAGCTGGAACGTGACAGATATTAGATGTCACAAATCCTCTTCTAGTGTAGGTCTTCCAGAACCATTATCCCAGATGACTAGTTGAAGTGTTCATTCACATATCTACTGCACAGCTCTTGCACTGTCCAAAATAGGTTGCATGTTGAAGCCATCAAGTGGTACAGAGGACCTTATCTTGTAGATCTTTTGATGGTCACTATTGGCATACCTGTTAAAAGAGGATAATATGGTGAGTAACTGAATCTACATAAACCTAACTCTTTCAATGTACAGAAATATTTACCAGACATTATTTCAAGTGTAACTGCTGTTTCAGGTAAATTTTCAGCTGCCATGTGGGTGTACACAAGGAATAAAACTTTTTCTGACCATTATAGGACTTTTATCAAGCAATTTCTTGCAATCTTTTTGTCTGCAATCTGTCTGTAATTCTCAGTTTTTTTCTGAACTAGTTGATAGAGACTGGCTGGTTTCATGTCTACCCATAGACTCCACATAGAGAAAGAGGGGCTCCTTCTGTGAAAACTCTCTGCACACCCTCAAAACAGCAGAAGTAATGGAGGACATTACACAGCAGTACCTAGCAGTCTAGATTTAAATCCAGCAGTGAAGTTAAGCAGTAAATCGTTTACTAGCCAGCAGCAGTCTCTGTGTCAGTCTCTGTCTCCAGCAGCATCTCCCTTCTTCTCTTCCTACCCTTTCCCTCTCCATTGACTTTTATGTAATCTGATCCTTCAGTGAGCTCTAACTAGTAAAGATGAATCTGAGCAGTGAACAGAGTGAAGAGGGGAGCAAGCAGGAGAGGAGTCCAATAAGAAGACAAAGAAGCCTCTCTCTCTGATGACATACAGTCTATTACACAGTTTCTTATACAGTATTTGCCTGTACTATTCATTTTTAAAATAATTTACAATTGGTCTTTAAAATAAGTTGTCCACCTGCTGGGACCCTAAGTGATCAGCTGTAATCTGCAGGGGAGCCTGGCAGCAAATATTCAATGTGCCTGCTGTGCCACCATAGGGTAAATGAAAAACTGCACGATTCCCTTTAATATTAATAGGCTGTCTGTGTAATGGACCAACATACTAAGACCTCTGGGGAGAGACACTTTCTTTATAGTCACACTCTCCTAATTCATGGCGTTAAATAATCAGGAACTCTTCCTTCTTAACGCCAAATGTCCTAATAAGCATGGGCAGACTGGGAACTTAAAGTGGCCCTGGAAAAAAAAAACTAAAAGTGGCCCCATGTTGTAGGCGGGTTCAAATTAACAGAAGGACGGGCAACACAAGTAGGCAGGGACAACAGAAGTAGGCAGGGCAAAGTATTCAACTGTATCATCATCCTAAGGATGGTGATATATTTAAGTTCAGAAAGGCACCTGTGGCCTCTGGCCAGGTACATAAGTACCTGATGATCCTAGCATTAATTAATGCTTAGAGCATCAGATCATTATGAACCTGGCCAGATGTCATGAGGAGGGCTCAGGCTGCCCCCTAGGCATTGGCCCACAGGGTCTATGGCCAATCCGCCACTGCTAAGTTACTTTTTTTTTTTTTAATCCAAACAACACTTTAACCTTGCATTTTATTATGTTTTCTTTAACCTGAGAGTATGGTTTACTCAGCACTTTATGTCAATTTAATATTATAGGCAGTTTGTGCCAGAAATGACTCCTAGAAGACAGTATCTGTCTTTATAGAAGTCTTTTTGGTTTAGGGATTTCTGAAAGTCCGTGTACATGCTAAATCTGGTGTGGGTTGTTAGGTGTGCATCTGAGACACATCTATTTCATGAGCCTACATTTTTCTCATGACTTTTGGATTCTATTAAAGCTCTCCCACTATTCAGTCACAAAGAATTTATATGGAACATCAGAGTAAATCTGAAGGCCTCATAAAAGCAAGCCACACAGCTTATAAGTACAGTCGGTGCCTTACTAGTACAGTACATACAAGATTGCTGAAGAGAAGCAACCAAGATGGACATAAGCTCAAAATTTTGTAAATGGTTAAAAACCTGAAAACATCACTTGTGCTCTGCTGCTAGTGTGTGTTCACATCTACATTGGAGCTTCTATTGCAGATTCCTTTTGTTTGGTAAAATGATGGAGAACATAATGGAAACCTGATGGACCAAATTATAGCCCATGGGGTGTCATTGGTGTTCATCATGTGATGCATCCAGTACTACTGTAATTGTCATTGTTTTGGTAGAACAATAGAAATGAAGAGCGCAGATGTGAACAGAGCCTTACATAGAAATTGTGTTGCAGGTGGGGGTTTCATCACTTCTCTCAAAGTAGTTACCCAGATGGAATGAATTTGACAAATGCAACAAAATGAATGATCTACATGGAGCATCCCTGGGGCATATGGAAATGTACACAGCAGACACAGTATGCAAAGACCTTACAGTAGTGCCAGAGATTCCAGTCCTGGGTTACTTATTGGATGTCTTGGATCACACCTTATCAGCCACAAGGGACACTATAGACTTCTCCATGCTGTGCTTACGCCAGTGAGTCCTCAATATTCATAAGCAATGGGCTCTCTATGTCCACCCATCACTGACTGACAACTTTCTCCCCATACGATGCTTGTCAATCAGTGATGGGTTGGTAGGGAATCATGAATACACAGACTTAGTCCCCTGCTGATAAAGTATGATTTTACCAAAACGACAGCAAGACATTGAGTAAGTGATACACCAATGGAATTGGGGTCTCTTTCACTACTTTCCTTTATGTATCCAACGCCCCCTTCCTTTGCATTGAATGGTTGCACATACTATTGCTCATCTCTGATTTAAATGATTAGCACAGTACATATTAATTGTTGATAATTTTTCCAACCCACGTGACATTTTGGGTCTACAGCAGGACATGGTAACCAGGTTTGCACAGAAGACTGTGCTGGCTGCAAAGTGCATTCATAGAAGAACAATGAGTTAACAATCATCTCTAAACATACGTGGGTGGGAGGCAAGCCTTGTAAACAGAGAAGATTTATCAAAAAGAAATGTCTGTTTATTACTAAGTTCCCAAAGCAGTGCCGGTGACCCTTTCAACATTTTGGCAAGCATTTAGAGCATTGTAATACTGCGTGGAAACATATGCTCAGCAAATATTCACTCACCAGTTATAAGAATCTAACAAGGAAAGTCAGATAAATTGTGTCCCAGTGTGAAGGGAGGGGAGACTATAAAGAACATTGTATCCTGCATCAATGCCGATGACATCCTCACACACGTATGTGTTCCTAGGTCATGGCTCTGAATGTCCTCTGTGGCAAGTTTACCCGTGTGACATCATATTGCATGCTTACCCAGATGAAATGCGCTTAATTTTTTTAAAACATTTTTAGAGAGGCAAATTGACAGAATGAAACTTTAAAACTAATTGAAATTTTTACATTACAGACCTAGTTTGGTATGACTGCAATTGTCTATTTTACTATTAAAAAGCAATTTGCCTTTGCACATGTAGACATTCTGCGTTCCGCCATATGCTGACTCCGTAAAGTACTATATTAGAAGCAGTGCATTTATTTCAGCATGTCTCTGTCGTATTGCCATAGGCGTCGTTACAGGGGGGCAAGGGGGGGGGGGCAATTCATGAGCATTCAAAATCCATGCTCATTCTAAACATGAGTCCAGTGGGCGGTCCACTGTCAATCACTGATAGGACCGCCCATTGGATTGCTAACTCCAGAATGAGCAGAGGTTTAAATGAATAAATTACAAGTTATACTGAAACTTTACTGCAAATATATACAACCCCAATTCCAAAAACATTGGAATACTGTGTAAAACGTAAGTAAATAGATCATAGAACACATATCAGATGTTGAAAGTGAGACATTTTACCCTTTCATGAAATTTTTTTAACTAAATTACTTATAACTTGATGGCAGCAATGCATCTCAAAAAAGTTGGGACAGGGGCAACGAAAGGCTGAAAAAGTGGTACTAATAAAAAAAAACTGCTGAAGGAGCAACTTTCAACTAAGTCACATGACTGGGTATAAAAAGAGTATGTTAGAGAGGCAGAGTCTCTCAGAAGCAAAGATGGGCAGAAGTTCACCAATCTGCAAAAAACTACAACTAAAAATTGTATAACAATGTCAGAAAAATGTTCCGCAATCAAAAGATTAAGAGAATCTGGAGAAATCTATATGTGCAAGGCACAAGGCCGACGGTCAGGATTGGAGGTTCGTGATCTACGGACCCACAGGCGGCACTGCATTAAATATAGGCATGCTTCTGTACTGGAAACCACTGCATGGGATCAGGAACACTTCCAGAAATCATTGTCTGCATCAGTGGAGTAGAAGATCGGACCTTTTTTTCGGCGCTGAAGCAGATGGACTTGATGCAGGATGGTGTTGATGAAGAAAATAATTTTATTCCAAGTCAACGCGTTTCAGGGGCGAACAGCCCCCTTCATCAGAACAATAAAAGCTTATACATAAAACCTGTTTTAGTGTGGTCTAATATTTAGTTTTGGCTCGCTGTATTCAGGTATAGAAATCATTCTCTGTGAACACAGTTCGCCGTGCAATCCGCAAATGCAAGTTAAAGCTGTATTGTGCAAAAAAGATATATGTCAATACGATCCAAAAACGCTACCGTGAGGCAAGATGGACAACTGTTCTGTGGTTAGATGACTCAAAATTTGAAATTCAATTTGAAAACCTGCAGACTCAAGAGGAGAGGTACTATCCAGCTTGTTATCAGTGTACAGTTCAAAAGCCTGCATCTCTGATGCATAGGGTTGATGTATGGGGATGTATTAGTGCCTATGGTGTGGGCAGCTTACACAACTATGTGAATGAAAAAATAAAAAAGTTATGGCTCCAGGAAGGCAGGGAGCAAAAAATGAGTAATGCAAAAAGGGCTTATGCACACAAGCGTATTTTTGGTCCAATCCATATTTTTTGAGGGTCAGATGCGGACCCATTTACTTCACAGACAGCACACCGTGTGGTGTCCACATCCATATGTTCGTTACATGGCATCCGCAAAAATATAGAACATGTCCTATTCTTGTTCGCATTATGGATAAGGATAGGAATGTTCTCCTATGATCCAGATGCACAAAATGCGGAAGGCATGTGGACGGTATCTGTGTTTTGACTGAGTTTCTGGGCCTTGAGTGCTGAAAGCTATTTGCTCCACAATAAAGCAATTTCATTTATAACTCCAAGTTAAAAAGAAAGAATCTAAAGATTTAAAGGTTATGTATATATGTAACGGCTAAGAGTGAACCGGCGCCAAAATTTGCAATTCAACCATCAAACATTGCTGGTGTTATGTCATGCATGCTGTTTCTTTTTAATGTAATTGTATTCCAAATTAGAACCAGGTTTAGTGATTTGAACGCTTGTCTTATCCTAGACAGAAATATCTGATTATTATTTTTATAATGATTATTGTTACATATCATCGCTGTGGATTTCAGTCTTTTCGGAGAGGTTTATTTCAAGCAGTTTGGGAAGCAGGGCAATTGTGGGAAATGTTGCAAAGTAGTAACCAAGCTTCACCAATATGTAGCCAAGATTAGAATATGTTCACATCACTCAACCAGTGGGGATCCCGATCTAGATTCTATATTAAACTTTTGTAGATGACAGTAATTTTGTGACAATGTTTCTCAGAGATGTATTGTTGGGTTAATGGTTCAAAGTAAGTAATATTACATAAGAAAATCTGCCAAAATACTAGACAATGACATTGTGATGAAAATGAACCTTGGCCATATGTGGACATTTTAATAGTGAGGAAATACATTTCTAATAGATCTTTAAAACTAGGGGTTGAAGGGGTTGTGCAGTGGGTAATAACTGATGACCTCTCCTTAGGAAAGGTCATCAATTTCAGATTAGCGCGGTTTGACTCCCAACACCTCTGTAATGTGTATTGAGGTAGTGGCACTTGTGAAAGCGCTACTTCTTCTTCATCATCGTCTCGCTTGTAGAGGTGGTACAATGTAATTACAACTGCTCTTTCCATTCACTTGACCCACATGACCCTGTCCATCTGGAAGGTTACAGGATGGGGAATCAGAAGATACTGAAGGGATCCAGGGGGCTGGTGAGCAACAGGTGAGTATGAGTTTTTCAACAGTTTAACATGCTGCAGAGGTCTATTAAAGAAAAGTCCCCAAAGCTGGACAACCCCTTTATGGACCAGGTGTCATGGTCCCTCCCGATGTCAGGAGATCAAGGAAACTGGCAGAGCGTGGAGGAATCTAACAGCCTCTTTGATTACTCTTGATTCAGTGTTGTTGTTGTTTATGACCACACCCCTTGTTTCAGGTGTAGCTTGGTAGTCATTACTTCTACCCTATTTAGTCTTACCACACCCCTCTGACTGTGCGGTAAGATAGCTTCATTTGGTTTTGGAATAGCTGGTGTGTGGTCCTCTCTGGAGTTCCTGCTCCTCCATCTCACTACAGAAGTTAAGTGTCGCGTTTGTGTTTTGTTTTCCCTTCCTTGTTGTTTGTTACTAGGCCTCAGGGAGATGCTTGTTTCTTCATCTGGGAAGAAACGGGTTGTCTCAGCCCTGCCACTATCCATAGGGCTCCAGGTTTCAGGGTATGGGTATTCCTACCTTCAAGGGCTGCCCATACGATTAGGAGTCAGGGCCAGGAGTAGGCTTCTCTAGGAGGTGACCATTTCATTTCCCTAGCGTTAAGGCCTAGTGGCTTTCCCTTTCCCTCCTGGCTGTCAGTGTTGTGTTTCCTCCTATACCTCATCCGTGACATTATCTTACCGCCTACCGCCAAATGGATTAGGATCCATAGCTGCACTGACCTGACCAAAAATGACTGGTCGGACAGCTGCAGGGGCTGTCTTTGGAGGTAGCAGACCTCCGCTCAACAGTCTTGCAGATTCAGAGACCACAAGCGGCTGGTTCCTGTGGTGGGTACCAGGCCTGCCCTGAACCTAAGGTTGCCCTCCCAGACAGATTTTCCGGGGGTAGTGACAATTTCATTCGGTTCAGGGAGTCGTGTAAATTGTACTTTAAGCTGCGTCCATACTGTTCTGGGGATAAGTGTCGTGTGGGTATGATAATTTCATTACCTAAAGATGATGCCCAGTCTTGGGCTTTTTCTCTGTTGACCGGATCACCGTCCCTCCAGTCAGTAGATTAATTTTTTTAGCGCTTTGGGTCTAATTTACGATGATCCCAATCGGATCTCTCAGGCCGAGACCAAGTTACGTGGTTTACGGCAGGGAGAGCGCTCCGTGGAGATCTATTGCTCTGAATTTAGGAGATGGGCAACAGATACGGAGTGGAATGATCTTGCTCTCTATAGCCAGTTCTGTCAGGGTCTATCTGAGAGGCTGCAGGACGTGTTGGTCTTTCATGAAAAACCTGAGTCATTGGAAGTCATTTTATTACATTTTTTTCAGGGGAAAGATGACCAAAAATGGCCATTACGACATTCACCATACAGGATCAATACTTTTATGTTTTAATAGACTGACCACTCTCCCATCCAACTTTCAACCAAATAAAGTAGTAGTAGTACAGCACACCAGAGATTTATATGCCACACTCTGCTTCCAGCACAAGTATAGAGCCTGTGGAAGCGTCTTTACCTGAAACGTTGCACCTAATAATAAAACACAAGGGGTGCTGTTCATGGATCTGAGCTGAACATGTGAAGTAAAGATCATGTGAAGCAGACACCAATCTTTGCTGTGCTGTTCCATTAAAAAATATTATTTTCCCTTTATTATGTCTTACACCCCCAGCTGGCAGCAGCTAAGCCCCTACATTCCTTCTCCTTTACACAACACAGCAGAGCCCAATACAGCAGTCCTGTGATGTCATCAGATGATGAGGTCACACAAAACAATTTTATCCCATTGTATTCATACAGAATCTGAACCTCTGAGAAACTCTGTATGCTGATGAAATTTGAGGCATGCAGAGAACAGTACGTCAGTAAAGAAATCTATATGTACAGCTGTGTACCTCCCAGAGGACCATCTACAGTACATGAGGCATTATTTAATATGTTTATGGGGTTTTCCATGAACTATAAAGTCCCAAAAATGCCAGACTTTTATCTGTTCACCTGCTAATTCAGTTTTAGATTAGCAGGGATTGGAAAACCCTCTTGATTACCAAACTGAATTACTTTATATGAATACTAAATTACTGGAATTATACACTGTATATATACATATTCATTCATACATTTTACTGAATTTGTATCATTGAGATTAAAGGGGTTACATCATCTGAAACATTGGTGGCATATCGCTAGAATACACCATCAATGTCAGATAGGTGCGGGTCCCACTTCTGGGGTCATTGTCTATCTATAGAATAGGGCCCCCAAACTGAACGGCCACCATCCATTTAGTTCAATGGGAGTTCCAAGCAGTGGCTCGGCTATTTCCGACAGTCACATAGAGGTGAATGGAGAGTGGCCATGCTTGCGTGGGACCCACATCTATTTGACATTAGTGGCATTTCTTAGTGATATGCCACCAATGTCTCAGATGATATAACCCCTTTAAGTGAAGACTCAAAGTTACAGAATAAGGCCCCATGCACATTCTGGAGATCTGTTCTCCTGTCTTTCTAGATCTAAAGGAGGATTACAGCTTGGGGCAAGGAGGAAAGGTAAGATTTCCTAAGGAAATACTAGACGTACAAAAGAATGGATCTGCTGAATGTGATGTGCTAGGGGCTTTACTTTAAGCTGCCAAGATTTTTACTGTCTTTTTGTCTCGTTTTTCCCAAGTCCTCCTCATGATTGACTCATTAGAGAATGATATCATGCGTAGCAATGTATACAACAGAGAGAAGTGTATTTGTAGGAAAATCAGTCATGCTGCACCTATACAGGCGATCATATCCAGCACTGAAATAACTTAGCCATTGTTAAGTAGAATGTTTGCCTATGGACAAGAAAGTAAGAGTCACAAGAGGATAGAAATGCATTTTTGATTTTTTTTCTAGGGATCGCAAATAATTTTGCCATATTGGGTTATTAAGATGTTGTAAATAATGTCTGCAGAGCGCTTCATTCAGGTACTGAAGTTAAATTGGACCTCTAAATTGCCATGAGAGATCTGAACGCTATTTACTGTAATTGTATGCTTGCTCTCACCTCCACTTTGTCGGACTCTGCCCAGCTGAGTTTGCTTAAAATGTTATAGTTAGATCGCATTATATTTTAGTTTAAAACAGATGGCATAAAAAGAAATCCATCCAAGTGGATGGAGAAACATAAGCCCCCCTCCTCCCTTTCCTAAAAGGGATTCTGCTCATAAAGAGAGAGAAGTATGGAAGTAATTGAGGACTGAGATTAGTCTTCCTTTCATCTTCCAAAACATCCTGTCCCTAGAGATGAAATAGTGAGTGGGGATGATGGGAGCTTCACACGCTGGAAATAGCGCCATTGCTCCAGCAGAAAGGAGTGAATCCTTTGGATCAGCAGCAGAATCTCAGCCTTTTTGCCAGGATGTAACATGCTTATCAATGTAATCCAGGACATGGTGGAGTGTGGCCCCATTCCAAGATGTGCTATGGGGTCCCATGGATACTTGTTACTTCCAGATGGCATATGCATTGCAGATGGCATATGCAAGAGCAGAACCAACTGATCATCACAATAGTCTCTTTCATATCTCTATATATCATGTTTAGAGGGTTTTTCTGGGAGTAGAATATTTATTACTTAACCTCAGGATAGGTCATCAATATCTGATCGGTGGGGGTCCAACTCCCGGGACACCCCCGCTGATCAGCTATTTGAAAAGGCTGCAGTGCTCTGGTGAATACTGCAGTCTCTTCTTAGGCCAGTGATGTCATGTTCATTGTCACATGCCTATGTGTAGCTCAGTCTCATCCCAGTGAATGGGCCTGAGCTGCAATACCAAGAACAGCCACTAGTATTAAGCGAATGGAGCTTCGGATCATACATCCAAAGTCGTCCAAATTTGTTCAAAAACGTTGGTGTTAATGCTGTTTCTGTACACCATTAAGATGTATTGGCTCTGTGTAGCCAAACCGTCTGGCCCGAAGTTGCGTTTTGGTACTGTCTGGTACCTTGGTACCAAAGCCCACTTCGGATTCCTATGTTAAAATGTTTTTAAATACGCAGATAGGAATACACAGAAGTCTTCGGGCAAGATGAAGTTTGGCTACATGGAGCCAATACATTTTAATGCTTACGTTTTTGAACAAATCGACTTCGAAACTATTATCGCGGAAGCCTAACAGCCAATTTACACAATGTACCATGCTGTGCTTGGTTTGATGCCAAGTGGTTGTGGCACTCACCGAAGCTCTGTTTCCCCCACCCCCCCCCCCCCCCCCCACAGATATTGATGACCTATGCTGAGGATAGGTTAACAATATTCTACTACCAGGCAACCTCTTTAAACATTATATAGAGTTTATGAGATGTAAATGATACATTTTTGATGCCCAATTGGTTCTTCTCTTATTACTTTTATATTTTTAGTGTAGACAATGCACATGCAATACAGAAGAAACGAGTATCCATGAGACCCAATAGCGCATCTTGGAATGGGACCAAACTTCACCATCTTCACCATGACCAATTTCAACAGCAAGTGAGCTTAGGACAGGAAAAGCGTATGATTATATTGGTCACCATTTCATGTGTCTTTTTTAAAATGTTCTTTTTTGGTCCTTTCTGCTAATACACTAATATCAGCTGCTATCTCGGCTCCCTCTGTGGTTACGGCCATGCATACCATGACAAAGTGGTGCATTTCACAAAATAAAAGCAAGTACCAGTACTTAGAAGCTGAATTTGTTGAGGTGAAGTGTCTCCTCAAGCCAGTGTCTTACAGGCCCAAAGGGTTTCTTACCCCATAACTGCAGTGTAAAAAGAAGCAGGGCAATATGGTGACATATGAAACGAATTTCTCAGTGATGTAAAATAGCACAATCTCACTTAAAGAATGGATGCAGTATATTTTATCATTTTTGTAATGCTTATATATCCTTTAGGGCTCATGCACACGGCTATTGCTCGGCCGTTCCATGCATTGGGGACCGCAATTTGCACCCCCCCCCTAATGCATGGACAACATACATGCGGCTGCTGCAAATGGATCCAGACCCATTCAACTTGAATGGGTCCATGATCCGTCCGCACCGTAAAAAACATTAACTTTTTTTACGGTGTGAATGCACAAAAAGAAACCGTACTGCTTTCATGGGGTTTCGTGCCTCCTTTCTACACTGGACTTTTCGGATTGGGGACCCAGTCAAGTGAATGGGTCCGCATCTGTGATGCGGGGTGCACCTGGCCGGTGCCGGTATTTTGCGGACGCAATATGGGCACAGCTGAACAACAGCCGTGTGCATGAGTCCTTAGAGAAATGATCTCCAATTTGTGGCTCTCCAGCAGTTGTGAGGTTACAACAGCATGCTCAGACAACTTATATCCGTCAGTGCATGTTGGGAGTTGTTGCTTCACAACAGTTGGACAGTCAGAGACCTCTGCTTTAGAGAATACTTTCTTATAAGACTGTGAGTGATGTGATTGGTGGTTGTATTACTGTATACCTTTTAGGACTAAAATGTTTCATCTTATATGATTTAGCTCATAAGAAAAACCTCCTTCTCCAACTACAGAACAGCTATACATTATGTACACTATTTGGTTAAAGTTCTGGACTACATTTTCTATAGAACTATGATCCTTAAAGGGGATTTCTGGGCTCCTGAGAATAGGACATGAATATACAACACAACCCCCCCCCCAACATCCCGATCAGCTGTGCCTGTTACCTACAGCATCTGGCACTGGAAACTACCGCTTTGAACATAGCCAGAAGCATAACTCTGTTCAAAGTGTAGCAGTCGTGCCGGGTTCCCTCAGCTCAGCTCCCATTCACTGCATGCCTTGCTAGGTTGTCAAAAGCGATGAAAATCTCAAGGGAACCCTGAATGGAAGGTCATAGCACATGTGTGAGCAGAGCCTTAACTGAATACTAGGCTCTCTATAAATGTACACTTGACTTTTTCAGTAATATCTGTAATATCATAAAGAAATATTATCATGGTCTCCACAGTCCCAGCTGCCTGGTCCGTATACTCAGTTATACCTAGCGGTTGGGTGACTGAAGAGGCAGGGTATAGTACAACACTAGTGCATCTTTTTCCCACACAATGATCCATGAAAGCCAAAAATCATTTTGGAAGGCAGAAGCTGTGAAAATTAATTGTACCTCTAACCAACCAACCAGCCTTCAGCCCCTTTTGGGGTGGATTGACACATAGTTTTTTAAAAAGGGGGGGATGCTAACTTTTGCATTTTTGCTGTGGTTTGGTATATTTAAAAAAAGGCACCTCTAGATGTTAGCTGTAAGTCTATAGAAATTTTGAAACACAGTACACACATTTTTAATTTTTTTAGTTTTGCAGTGCATTATTGGGTCAATAAATTTTTTATAAATCATGCATGCTCTGGCAGTGGTGTTTTTTTTAAGTGTTTTCCCATATTCTTCTCTATAGGGAAAATGACACCTTTAAAAAATGTCCGAAATGTGTGATAAAAATGTCATTAAAACACATGTGATATGAAAAAATATTCCTTTTTTAGTGGCAAAAAAAATTATTTGTGTGTAAGAAACCTTATATGTATATTCACACATGGCACATTGGTTTCAGAAATGTATACTATTCCCATTTGGCTGGAGTAAGCTTTTAAGAAATCCATGTACTTGCAACTAAAGCATCCCCATTCAGATCAATGCTAAAGATTTTCAGTGGCAGAATTTTATGCAACAAATCTGCCACGTCGGAAAATTCCCTTATAGGGAACCTGTCATCAACTTTATGCTGACCTCACTGAGGGCAGCATAAATTAGTGACAGAAATGCTGATTTCAGAGTTATGTCACTCATGAGCTAAAAGTAAGTGGTTGCCGAGAACCAGCATCATAATCAATGCAGCCCAGGCCTTGAAAAGAGTCAAATCTACCTGAGAAGAGTCATGGTTATTCATAATCTCCTGCACTCTCGCCCATCTGCTGATGATTGGCAGTTCTCTCCTAGAGAAAAAGGGAGAAAACTAGGTAGAAGACTGTCAATCATCAGCAGGTGGGCAGGGAGAGCAGGAATTCATGAATAACCATGACTCTTCTCAGGTGGCGTTGACTCTTTTCCAGGCCTCGGCTGCAATGATTGTGATGTTGGTTCTCGGCAACCACTTACTTTTAATGTAACGGGGCGCCGAAGGCGCACTCGGTCTCCCATCAGCTGCAGACCTGCTGCTTAGCTTCTTGTGTACCGCTTTCTGCCTTGACTGTCTGTTCCTCTCCTTCTCAGTTCACTCTGCTCTATAGTTACGTAGGTCAGGGACCGTTGCCCAGTTGCGCCCCGTCACCTAGGGCGGGTGGTGCAAGTAGGCAGGGACAGGGTTGAGGGTGGCAGTTTAGGGGGTGCACTTCCTCTCTACCTTCCTTACCCATGATAGAATCACAGGCCTCAAATTAACATGGACCCTCTACAAAGTCTCACCGAGCATGTGCAGGGACTTGCCCAAATTGTGCAAAAATTAGGGGAGAGGTTACAGGTACAGGAAACCGCCCAGACACCCCCCATTCTTGCCCCCACTGCCATTCAGGTAGAACCGCATATTAAATTACCTGACCGGTTCTCGGGTGACCGCCGGAATTTTTTAGCTTTCAGGGAGAGCTGCAGACTTTATTTCCGACTACGACCTCACTACTCGGGCCCTGACCCACAAAGGGTTGGGATAATTATCTCTTTGCTTCAAGGGGACCCCCAGGAGTGGGCCTTTTCTTTGCCGTCTGACTCCCCTTGTCTCAATTCTGTCGACCTCTTTTTCCAGGCACTAGGGATCCTTTACAATAAGCCTGACCGGGAATCTGTGGCTGAATCTAATCTAAAGGCCCTTACCCAGGGAGAGCGGCCCGTGGAAGATTATTGCACCCAGTTCCGCAAGTAGTGCGTTTCCTCGGGCTGGAACGAACCTGCTCTCAATGCCAATTTAGAGCAGGGTTGACAGAGAGGTTGAAGGATATGCTGGTCTGCTACCCCAGTCCTGACTCTTTAGAGGAGACCATGACCTTAGCCATCAGATTAGACACACGGATTAGAGACAGAGAGCGGGAGCATTTGTTTTCTCCTCATCCTCTTCTCAAACCTGAGACTTCTCCTACCGAATCCAAAATGGAGGCTCAGTTGGACGAGCCCATGCAGCTCGGGATGACGCGAAGAGAACTACGCCGTTGTCGTGGCTCTTGTTTTTATTGTGGCGATTCCGACCACTGGGTTCGTCAATGTCCCAAAGCTCCTCCTTCCGGAAGATCGTCCAAGTCAGAGGGATCCAAGGACAAGGTATTCCCAGAGGTGATAAGAAGCAAACTATTGCTGTCTGTCTCAATTTCAGGAAGTGCTTTTGTGGATTCTGGGTCAGCATTTAGTTTTGTTGATCTCCCTTAGTTTTAGGGATCCCAATACTAAAATTGTCCACCCCGGTCCAGGTGGTTGCTATCGACTCTACTCCCCTCCTGGGGGGCACGATAAAACTCCGTACTCCCGAGATTACCCTGTCTGTAGGGGTCTGCCACTCTGAGAAATGTTCTTTCTTAATTTTAGAGAATCTTCCGGTACAAGTAGTTCTTGGCATGCCCTGGCTTCAGCAACATAATCCGGTCATAAACTGAAGTTTGGGCGAGTTAGAGAGATGGGGTTCCAACTGTAGTTCTTGCTTAACTGTAGTTCAAGCTGGAGTTTCTTTTGATGCCATTCCTCACTTTATTACTGATTTTCATGATGTTTTTTCCACTGCCGAGACCGACACTCTCCCTCCCCATAGGCCTTATGACTGTGTTATTGAGTTAGTTCCCAAGTCCAAGTTTCCTAAGGGACACATTTACAATCTCTCTGGTCCTGAACGCACTGCCATGAGAGACTTCATCTAGGAGAGTCTTAAGAAGGGACATATTAGGCCCTCCACCTCACCCTTGGGAGCTGGGTTCTTTTTTTTTTAAGAAGAAGGACGGTGGTCTCAGACCCTGTATTAATTTTAGAAACTTGAATAAAATTATTATTAGAAATTAATCTTCTATGCCGTTGATTCCGGATTTATTTAACCAAATCTTGGGTGCTTCTTGGTTTTCTAAACTCGATTTGAGGGGGGCTTATAACTTGATTCGTATTAAGGAAGGTGATGAATGGAAAACTGCCTTTAATACCCCAGAGAGATACTTTGAGTATCTTGTTATGCCATTCGGTCTATGTAATGCCCCAGCTGTGTTTCAGAACTTTATGAACGACATTTTTAGAGAACTTATCGGCAAAGTTATGATTGTTTATCTTGATGATATTCTTGTCTTTTCACCTGACTGGAATACCCATGTATCTCACATCAGATCTGTTCTTAGAATCCTCAGGGAGAATCATCTGTCCGTTAAATTGGAGAAATGTGTGTTTGGAGTTCAAGAGATTCCCTATCTTGGGTACATTCTTACTCCACATTCATTTAAAATGGATCCCAGTAAGGTTCAGGCTATCCAAGACTGGGTAAGACCATCCTCCTTAAAGGCACTTCAACGCTTTTTAGGATTCGCCAACTTTTATCGTAAATTCATAAATAATTTTTCTGTTATCGCTAAGCCCCTTACTGATTTAACTAAGAAAGGGTCTGATCTTGTCAACTGGTCATTGGAGGCCTGTCAGGCCTTTGAGACTTTAAAAAATTGTTTTCAAGTGTCCCCAGTCTTGGTTCAGCCTAATCCTGAGGAACCTTTTGTGGTGGAGGTGGATGCCTCGGAGGATGGTGTGGGGGACATTCTTTCCCAGGGGTCTTCCAACTTCACAAATTTAAGACCGTGTGCCTTCTTCTCTCGCAAGTTCTCACCTTCTGTGAGAAATTACGACATTGGAAACCGCAAGTTACTGGCCATAAAATGGGCATTTGAAGAATGGAGGCATTTTTTAGAAGGGGCTAAACACTGTATTATGGTCCTCACTGATCATAAGAATTTTGTGTTTCTTGAGGCGGCTAAACGCCTTAATCCTAGGAAGGCTAGATGGGCTCTATTTTTTACTCATTTTAAGGCTACTTTCACACTTGCGTTCAGTGTTCCGCTTGTGAGTTCCGTTTGAAGGCTCTCACAAGTGGTCCCGAACGGATCCGTACAGCCCCAATGCATTCTGAGTGGATGCGGATCTGGTCAGAATGCCTCAGTCTGGCACCGTTTGGCCTCCGTTCCGCTCAGCAGGTGGACACCCGAACGCAGCTTGCAGCGTTCGGGTGTCCACCTGGCCGTGCGGAGCCAAACGGATCCATCCAGACTTACAATGTAAGTCAATGGGGACGGATCCGTTTGAAGTTGACACAATATGGTGCAATTTCAAACAGGTGCTGCACCTGAGGGGTTAATTGTGCGTATCATAGCCCCCTGTAAGAGATCAGGTGCTGCCAGGCAGCAGGGGGCCAGACCCCCCTCCCTCCCCAGTATTAAATTCATTGGTGGCCAGTGCGGCCCCCCTCCCTCCCCAGTATTAAATTCATTGGTAGCCAGTGCGGCCCCCCCCTCCCTCCCCAGTATTAAATTCATTCTAACATAGAGGCGTTCCCGTGGTGATGGGGACGCTTCAAGTTAAAATATACCATCGGATCTTATATGTCAAACCCTGTCAATTTCTCATAGTATTGTGACATGCTACTGGAATAAAAATGACAAAAGCTAATAAAGATTATATTTAAAAAAAATAAAATAATATACCATCGGATTGGAGAAAACTCAGATCCGATGGTATATTAATAAGGACTCCTGACTTTACATTGAAAGTCAATGGGGGACGGATCCGTTTGCAATTGCACCATATTGTGTCAACGTCAAACGGATCCGTCCCCATTGACTTGCATTGTAAGTCAGGACGGATCCGTTTGGCTACGCACGGCCAGGCGGACACCAAAACGCTGCAAGCTGCGTTTTGGTGTCCGCCTCTAGAGCGGAATGGAGGCGGAACGGAGCCAAGCTGATGCATTCTGAACGGATCGTTATCCATTCAGAATGCATTGGGGATGAACGGATCAGTTCGGGGCCGCTTGTGAGAGCCCTCAAACGGATCTCACAAGCGGAACCCCAAACACAAGTGTGAAAGTAGCCTAAGTTGTTCGTTCCCGAGCGTTTTCGTTTTAGTCTTATGGGTGAGTGTCATGACTCTGTTCTGTGTGGTCATCCAGGCATCGCTGCCACTAAGGAATTGCTGCTGAGGTCCTTCTGGTGGCCCACTTTGTCTAAGGATGTTCGATCCTATGTTTTGGCTTGTGAGGTATGTGCCAGATCTAAGACCCCGAGAACACATCCCGCTGGTGAACTACAACCACTACCCATTCCCTGCAAACCATGGTCACACATTTCCATGGATTTTATTTCTGACCTGCCCCCCTCCGAGGGGAAGTCAGTGGTTTGGGTAGTGGTTGACCGTTTTAGCAAGATGGTGCATTTTGTTCCTTTAAGTAAGCTCCCTGATGCGAAAACCTTAGCATCCTTGTTTATTGAACATGTGGTACGCCTGCATGGTGTCCCTGAATATATCGTCTCTGATAGGGGCATTCAGTTTGTTTCCGGATTCTGATGAGCTTTTTGTCAAAGATGCGACATCTCTTTATCCTTTTCGTCTGCTTTCCAGCAGAGACTAATGGGCAGACGGAACGGTTAAATCAGGCAGTGGAACTTTTCCTGAGGTGTTATGTATCACACAATCAGCTTTTATGGGTGAGATATCTCCCGTTGGCAGAGTTCGCCATCAACAATCGGGTTAGGGCTCTTTCACACTTGCGTTCTTTTCTTCCGGCATAGAGTTCCATCGTCGGGGCTCTATGCCGGAAGAATCCTGATCAGTTTTATCCTAATGCATTCTGAATGGAGAGAAATCCGTTCAGGATGCATCAGGATGTCTTCAGTTCCGGGCCGGAACGTTTTTTGGCCGGAGAAAATACCGCAGCATGCTGCGCTTTTTGCTCCGGCCAAAAATCCTGAACACTTGCCGCAAGGCCATATCCGGAATTAATGCCCATTGAAAGGCATTAATCCGGATCCGGCCTTAAGCTAAACGTCGTTTCGGCGCATTGCCGGATCCGACGTTTAGCTTTTTCTGAATGGTTACCATGGCTGCAAGGACGCTAAAGTCCTGGCAGCCATGGTAAAGTGTAGTGGGGAGCAGTAAACTTACCGTCCGTGCGGCTCCCCGAGCGCTCCAGAGTGACGTCAGGGCGCCCCACGCTCATGGATGACGTGTCGCATGGATCACGTCATCCATGCGCATGGGGCGCTCTGACGTCATTCTGGAGCGCCCCGGGAGCCGCACGGACTGTAAGTATACTGCTCCCCCGCTCCCCACTACTACTATGGCAACCAGGACTTTAATAGCGTCCTGGGTGCCATAGTAACACTGAACGCATTTTGAAGACGGATCCGTCTTCAAATGCTTTCAGTTCACTTGCGTTTTCCCGGATCCAGCGGGCACCTCCGGCAAATGGAGTGCACGACGGATCCGGACAACGCAAGTGTGAAAGAGCCCTTAATTCGTCCACGGGAGTATCTCCTTTTTTTGTAATAGTGGTTTTCATCCTCGTTTTAGCTCTAATTCCTCTGCGTTCTCACTCAACCCACAGGCAGATGCTTTCACCTCTATAGTGTGCACAGTCTGGGCGCAGGTTCAAGCAAACCTGAAAAAGGCTGAGGAGTTTCAGCGTAGACATGCCAATAAGAAACGTTCCAAGGGAGTACATTTCGTACTCGGCGATAAAGTATGGTTGTCGACTAAGAATCTTTCTTTGAAACATTGTTCTCTAAAATTCTCTCTGCGTTTCATAGGACCATATAATATTATTAAGGTTATTAACCCGGTGTCTTTTAGAGTAAAACTACCCGACTCCCTTCGTATTCATGATGTGTTTCATAAGTCTTTACTCAAGAAATATGTGTCGCCAGTGGTTCCTTCTAAAAAACCTCCCCCACCTGTGGAGGTTGAAGGTCAGGAAGAATTCGTCATTCTAGAATCATGGATGTTAGAAAGGTTAGAAACTCCTTTCAATACCTGGTCCACTGGAAAGGTTTTGGACCCGAGGAGAGGTCCTGGGTACCTGTGTCCAGGATGTATGCTTCCAGGTTAATTGCGAAGTTTCTCCGGGAACACCCTGAGAAACCTCATCCACAATGCTTGGGTCCGGTGGCCCCTCGTAAAAGGGGGGGTACTGTAATGGGGCGCCGAAGGCGCACTCGGTCTCCCATCATCCGCAGACCTGCTGCTTAGCTTCGGGAGCGAGGATCTGTGTTTGGCCTCGTTCCCAGGGCGGATTTGCTAGCTGGGAGGCTCCCTGCTCCTAGGTCTGCCTTGAGCGCCAAGCTGATCACTCAGTGCTCGACTCGTCTGTCTGTCGGTCATGTGACGCTGGAGACGTCGAATGACCCTCACTCCCCACTATAAATACAGGCGGCCTGCTGGCTACAGGTTGCCTATAATTTTTGTCGGTAGGGCTGTGTGTACTATTATTATTGCTTCCTACTTGACCTCTGGTATTGACCTTGTTTGTTTCCTGACCTCGCTTTGCCCGCTCCCTTGGTACCTACGCTATCTCTCGGATTTGACCTCGGCTCGTTCTCGGATTTCATCTCCTGCCTCATACCTTGTATTGACGTGACCTCCCGGACCAACCTCGGCTAGTTCAACCGCCATTGCCTTTCCCATCACGGTACTGTTGTCTTATCTACGTCCCTGTCTATCCGTTGCCTTAGTCTTGTGTACCGCATTCTGCCTTGGCTGTCTGTTCCTCTCCATCTCTGTTCGCTCTGCTCTACACTTACGTAGGTCATGGACCGTCACCCAGTTGCGCCCCGTCATTTAGGGCGGGTGGTGCAAGTAGCCAGGGACAGGGTTGAGGGTGGCAGTTTAGTGGATGCACTTCCTCTCTACCTTCCTTACCCGTGATATTTAACCTATAAATGACGGACCGTGGAAATCAACTCACCTGTCTCTACTTTATGATGCCGTTAGTATGGACAGCATAAAGTTGATGACAGGTTCCCTTTAGGGCTGTATTACACTGGCTGGTATTTCAGCCAATAATCGCTAACGGGCATTCGCATGAGCGCTTATTAGTGATCATCTTGCTGTTTAGTACTGCCACCGATTGCCCGATGAACGAGTGTGCTTAAAAATCAGTGCTCGCCGGCAGCAGATCGTGCTGTGTAATAGTGATCTGCCGCCGGCAAACCACTAGATAGTATGGGGGCAAACGATGGCATAGCGATCATTCCTCCACATGCTGCGGAGGAGATCGCTGCATGTAATAGCATCAATCTCCTCCGCTAGGTAGCAGGCGATTGCCGGGAGGGAACGCTTACTTCACGACAATCGCTTGCTTAATCGGCCTGTCTAATACAGGCTTTACACCAACCACAAAAAGATCTATGGAATGTGTTTAAGGGGTTAAACAGAGGTTCTTCCAAATCTAATTATACTGTCTGCATTCTTTACAGAACTGTAATAGACAATTAGCTACAATGTTGCAGTTTTAGTTAACAATAGAAGAGATTGACTTTTATGTTGGGTAGACAGAACTAATGCTGAGTACAGTTTCTGATCCTCTGGGCACCTCCTTCTTATGATTTGAGGGATCTTTGACAGAAGCCTCACAAAGAAACCTCTAAACAAATTGCCCTTGCTTTGCCATTTTTAATCCTTATCCAATAATTTACTGCACAATCCTACAGTAAATTCTCTGTTTTCTTTGTGGTTTGCCTAAATGCTTCTCCATGACTCACTGTGATTACCAAAACTTTGAATGCTTGATGCGTTTCTTCCTTTGTAATAAGCCCATAACTAGACTGAAAACCAAAGCAGGATACTTTATATCCTGTGGGACCCACACGTCCAGGGTTATATAGTGTACAGTATGTGAAATAGCAACCAATGATACCAAGATCTCTAACAACTCTAGACATCTATTAAAGTATGGTCAGTTCCTTAGTTACAACATGCAAGGGCGTCACGTACGAAGAATTGTTAGACTTTCTGTTGTGGATGATGAACGATCGGCGTTGTACATATTGCTTCACTTTTGATCTGTTCTGGGATGTTATATTGACCACCAGTCTTGTATTTTTTTCCTTTGGTTTATAAACCTACATCACCTTCTCCATAAGAGCTTTTGATGGAGGTAACACTCAACTATATCATCAAGACCAGTGTTGGACTGTGGTTGCTTGGGCCCACCATGAGAAATTATTCTTGGGGCCCAACCCCTTTATCAACAATAAAGTCTAATAGGTTTTGATTCAAAGATATAGACCCTAGTAGCAAATAATTAGCTCCAAGGGCAGCTCCAAATTAGATTTTTTTTCCTGGACCTGGGCCCACTATGGTATGAGAGCCTGGAACCACTGGAGCATCCTCTGGTGCTGATCAAGACTGTCTTTAAATTGGAGACCATCACATAAGTCATTAATTAGGTAATAAACCTTTTACAGGGTTCATGACAGTATATACAGTAGTTCCTCAGTGAGACACATATTCTCCCCTAGAAACAATACCCAAAAGGAACAATTCCTCAGTAAGGGAGAATTCACACACAGCTCATTTATTGCAGAAATTTCTGAAAATCAGTTCCAGTTTTACATGTATGGGGCAGTTTCTGCAGCACGTGCATGAATGTCTGCAAGCTCCATGCACATAAATGGGTAGAAGGAGAGATTCCAGAGAGAGGGAATTCACTATATAACACATATGGTGGTGCATGATGCCGTTTTTTTAATGGATTTAGTAACCTTTGTGTTTTTCCATATTAAATATGGAAGTGCAGTAGAACCTTATAGACTTCTAGGGGTATCGTAATACAGCTGTGTGAATAAGTCCTTTGGGACCCACACCTAACTCCACAAATGAGGCTCCCACAAACCCCCATCTCCCCAGGGTCATTGTGAATGAAAGGTGGAATATGCACAGCTCTCTCCATTCAGTTCTATGGCCATGCAAGTGTGCCACCTCTCCATTCACATTGGCCACGGGATAGAGGACTCACATCTATTATTTATAGCAAATCCTACTTATATGTCATAAACCCCTAAGATGGGAAAAACTCTTTTAACCTATGATTAACTTTTTTTCCTTAATAGGAACCTGTCTGAGCTGAAGGCACCATGTTATATAGTAAAACTTGTAATTTACAGATTTATATCACTTCTTATTCTGGGCTTTGAAGTCAAGGAGTTGGTCCTATCAGTGATTGACAGCCTTCCTTCTATTACTGTGAATACACAGAATACTGTCAGTCACCGATAGGACCGTCTCCTGGACTTCAAAGCCCAGACTAAGGGTACTTTCATACTTGCGGCAGGACGGATCCGACATGCTGTTCACCATGTCGGATCCGTCCTTCCGCTATTTCGCTGTGCTGCCGGACAGCTGCGCCGTCCCCATTGACTATAATGGGGACGGGGGCGGAGCTCCGGCGCAGCACGGCGGTGCACAGCGAAAGCCGCCGGACTAAAAAGTCCTGCATGTCCGACTTTTTAGTCCGGCAGCTTTCGCCGTGCTGCGCCGGAGCTCCGCCCCCGTCCCTATTATAGTCAATGGAGACGGAGCGGCGGAGCGGCGGTCCGGCGAAATAGCGGAAGGACGGATCCGACATGGTGAACAGCATGTCGGATCCGTCCTGCCGCAAGTGTGAAAGTACCGCATGGATGTAAATGAAAAATTACTGAATCTTTTTCTATAAAACTATATATCGATCTGCTCAGCTCCCCCTGCTCTATAACATAGTGTCTGCAGACTGTGACAGGTTCTCTTTAAAACGACATCATTAAAGGGGTATTCCGATATCCCCTATCCATCAGAATAGGGAAAGGTGTATATAAATGTATATAATGCTAGTCAGGCTTGGACTGACCCACAGAGGAACAGGTGAATCTCCTGGAGGACCCCTGAGCAAGGTTTGGCCACCAGTCCCACACCCCTTGCACAAGTAGCACCAGACACGGTAGATTGACTGCAGCACATACAAATAGGCAGGTTACAGAATCTCAACCAGCCATAAAAAAAATTATTATTTAGGGGACTACCCATTGTATTATTGTTAAGTGCATCGGGGGGGTGGAGAAGACTTCTAGGCACAGAGGCACTCCAGCCAGTATTCTCTTTCCTCAGGGACCTTCCTTTTTTAAGTCACTGCATGGACCCCATAATTAATCATCTTGAGCGTTTTGCCCCTGTCTGCCATTGTGTGAGCAGGTAGTATTTCCAAGCATCCATGCAGTGGGCCTCCAGAATAAATTTTACCGGTGGGCCCTAGGCATCCCAGTCTGACACTGGTGCTAATAATGCCAGATGATCCTCAGTTGGGCGCAGGTTCTGACATAGTAATGGACCTTAACAGTCCATCAGAAGATAATTCCATTTGAGCCTGAGTTGATACCAACTTAAAAATAACCTGCTAGAATCTGTTAACATGACCCGTACAATAATAATGACGGCATAATATAGCAGTCAGTTATACTGGATGTGTACATGTTCAGTATAAATTGACAGTGAGTGGTCAGAACAGTTCTCTAGTGGGCGCAAGAAAGTGCCCCAGTAGATACACTTTTTAACATTTTCCATTCCTATCATTAATGGTATTATATTACTATTAGTGATGAGTGGCAGAGGCAATATTCAAATTTGCGATATTTTGTGAATATTTGGGTGAATATTCGTCATATATTTGCAAATTTGAGAATTTGCGATTATTTTCTTGATTGCGAAAGTCGGCAATGTAATATGCGCGTATTGCGCGCTCAATACAGGCGTGGGTCACTGTTGCTACATTTTTCAAGCTACTAGAAGTTTCCTGAGACTGGAGAAAATGGTTGGCACGGCAGAACATTACAATAGCTTTATATGCAGATAGAGTGCTCCAATATATTCGCGATTGTGCAAATCAGCAAGTAATGATGCGCATATTTTGGCGCAATACGGGCAACTTCACATTTGGCGCACTAAGTATTGTTGTGAACTTGTGACATGACAGCACTATGTCTGTAGCATGTATGTATGGACAGCAGAACCTATCACACTACCTAACACCCTGCACTGCAACCTATCAGCTACACTATATCAGGATATAACCTACACTGACGATCTCCCACTAACTATCTGTATTATATATATATAAGCTATCTAACTAACTATCTAATGTAATGACACAGTAACGCACAGAGCACAGTAATGACACTGCTCTCTCTCAGAACTCCATAAAACTACAGAAAATGGCTGCTGGGGAGGTTCTTATATAGTAAGGGGTAGGCAGCTTTCCTATTTGTTGCTAGGGATGTTGCTCAGACAAAGACATTGCAGCCTTCTCATTGGCCCACAAGCAAGAAGGGAGGTTACTGAAAAAAAAAAAAAAAAGAATATTCGAGAATACGAATATATATCGCTATATTCTAAATCTGTGCGAATTCTCGAAGTGGCTATATTCGCGATTAAAATTCGCGATTCGATTATTTGCAAGGGGCTCATTATTTTAAAATCTTCTGGTTTTCCTTTCCTTTCCCCCAAGTACCATGTGAGATACATACCGCTGGACATATTTCTGGAGGCCAGATCACTGCTTGCAAAAATCAAGTCACACGTGGGACGCCACGATATATAAACCTGGCAAATCCAGCGAAACAGTGAGTAAACTAACGCTGAATCTAGATACAAACAGCGATATCCAAGTACCATACATTATACTATAGACTACCTCAAAAGTAATTTGCTCTCTTATGGTGCGCACAATTAATACAATTGAGCACCAAAAAAGACTATCCGCATTAAAGATACGCATGTCTCACTCCAATCGGTCAAGTTGGTGAAACTATCAGACAAACATAGCTATTTACATTAAAGGGCTTCTGTCAGCCCACTAAACCGTTTTTTTGTTTTTGTTTAATAATAACCCCTACACTGCGATCTCTGCATACATAAGTAAAATAATAATTTTCGTTCAGTAGAATTTGAGAAAACGCTAATTTTATAATATGTAAATTACCTTGCTACCAGCAAGTAGGGCGGCTACTTGCTGGTAGCAGCCTCATCCTCCGATCGTAATGACGCCCGCTCCGCTTGTTGATTGACAGGGCCAGGGAACGGAATCGTTCTCTGCTGGCCCTGCCTGTTTTGATTCAATATCTGGCGCCTGCGCCGCGGCCGTACCTCTCTTCAATCTGCGCAGGCGCACTGAGAGGCGGCCGCTCGCTCCTCAATGCGCCGGGTGTAGATGTGACGTCATCAGCGCAGGCGCATTGAGGATGCAGTGGCCGAGTGAGTGGCCGCCTCTCAGTGCGCCTGCGCAGATTGAAGATAGGTACGGCCGCGGTGCAGGCGCCAGATATTGAATGAAAACAGGCAGGGCCAGCAGAGAACGATTCCGTTCCCTGGCCCTGTCAATCAACAAGCGGAGGGAGGGTCATTACGATCGGAGAATGCGGCTGCTACCAGCAAGTAGCCGCCCTACTTGCTGGTAGCAAGGTAATTTACATATTATAAAAATAGCGTTTTCTCAAATTCTACTGAACGAAAATTATTATTTTACTTATGTATGCAGAGATCGCAGTGTAGGGATTATTATTAAACAAAAAAAACAAAAACGGTTTAGTGGGCTGACAGAAGCCCTTTAAGCCACTTTATTGGGATTTATGTACATCAAGGATTTATAGAGACTCTATTTCCATTTTATCATATTATTTTTATTATATATGTGCATGTGATATCTGTATTTTACATTATACGATTTTATTATTATTTTTAGATGTTCAATAAAATTGCATTGTTCAAATACCAACTCCATGTGTAACCAAGTGTAGGTGTGCCCTACTATTTATTTATACTAATTACAATTTTGTGAAGATTGGGTGGATCTTTTTAGCAGGAGCACCCACTCCATATGTTGATTAGTAGGTGAGCCATCTCTAAAAAAAAACATTCAAAACGAGTTATTATAACTAATGAGAGGTATTTGGGAATATATTTATAATAAAGTAATATTTAAGTATTTTCATTTTCCTAATTCCCAGAGAACCCCTTTAAGGGGTTTAACTCCAGATTTGTTCCATTGTTTCAGTAGTTTATTTTCATAAGAGATGAGTGAATTTCAGATTTTTTAATTCATTCACGCTTCGTTTGGAGTCCTCTCCTGCATAACGGAAACGGGACGGATCCGTTATGCAGGCCATAGACTTCTATTATGACGGAATGAATAATGGAATGCCTCTAAAGCAGGGATGCTCAACCTGTGGCCCTCCAGTTGTTGTAAAACTACAACTCCCATCATGCCCAGCTGTAGGCTGTCCGAGCATGCTGGGAGTTGTAGTTTTGCAACAGCTGGAGGGACACAGGTTGGGCATCCCTGCTCTAAAGGCATTCTGTCATAGAATAGCGTTATGGTCCGTGGTATAGGAATCCATAACACAATTCTGCTTTTACCACCAAACGAAGCGTGAACGAATTTCATAACATGGAATTCACTCATCTCTGATTTTCATCTGATGAAGCCTGTCTTTTCCCAGGAGTCAGGAGAATTGTAAAATGTAGTGCTTCTTTCTTATCTTATCTTGCCATTATTATGTTATTTAGCTTTTATTGTAGAATTTCAGGGTGAACTGAATGTCATGTGATTAAATATCATCATGTCTGCTTCTTACCTCCATTATAACCCATTCCAAACCATGACATCACACATCAACCTATGTGACTGATGATGTCTCTTTATAGGAGCTCTCAATGCTGTGAAATGTTTAGTCAGCACTACGTGCAATCTTACATCTACACCATTGTCGACGTGTGCCCTGTTGGAGACCTCTATGTGTGAAGGATTCTTCATATTAAAGTGATGATAATGCTGTTTGGTCTGCAGGCAGCATGTTATAGAGCAGGGGGAGCTGAGCAGATTGATATATAGTTTTATGGGAAAAGATTCAGTATAAAGTGTTTATTTATTTAGACCTCTGCTCGTTCTTGGCTTAGGAGTCCAGTGGGCGGTCCCAATCAGTGATTGACAGTGATTTCCAATGAATTTCCAAATAATTGCGTGCACTAGCCCACTGGACTCCTAAACCCAGGGTTTTTTAATGAATAAAATACAAGTTCTACCAAATAATTTCCCGCAAATCTGTATATCAATCTGCTCAGCTCTTCCTGCTCTATAACTTGCTGCCTGCTTCCCTTTCTAAACATCCTTTCCCTCACCGTTCTAATGTAAAGTTAACGTGTTTCTGACTTTGAATGCAGAGTAATGCAAATAGTATGTCCAGTCCCACCACTTAAGGGGTTCCCACTCCTCTGTTCATCTAATTTCCCATAATCCCCTGTGTCCTGGATGTCTTTCTGTTATATTGGAAAATGCTGGGTTTAATTGACAAGCCTTTAAACATAAAAAAAAAAAAACTCCTGGCACAGTATTATAAATGAAAATAACTGCGCTTTACTTCAAACGAAAGTTCTCTGGGATTTTAAATGAGTGAGAGGAGGGAGGGGGAAGAAGAGTGGGGGCTTCTGGATACGGCATGCGACTGTGGCAGTCATCAGTTTTAGGACTGGGAATTCCTTTTCCTAGAGATGAAGGGGGAGATTTATCAAAACTGGCGTAAAGGAAAACTGGCTTAGCTATTCCTAGCAACCAATCAGATTCCACCTTTCAGTTTCCAAAGGAGCTCTGAAAAATTGAAAGGTGGAATCTGATTGGTTGCTATGGGCAACTAAGTCTGTTTTCCTTTTCACCATAAATCTCCCCTGAAATATGTAAATTGGAAAAATTGCAGGTAAACTTACAGAATGTCTTTATAAGGTAGATACGCAGCTATGTATTTATATAGATTTCTTTCTCTGTGTCTTTATAGATTCCCACACTTTTTATGCATTTGCTATGCAATTGTCTCTCTAATGCATGAAGAAAGGAAATGTGGATTGAGTCCAGGGGCGGACTGGAAACTTAAAGTGCCCTGGAAAAAAAAAATCCTACAAATTACCCCATGAGGTGGGGGGTCCAGATTGACAGAAGGTGGGGCAAGACAATTAGGCATGGTCAGTAATACCAATAGTACAAAATACTGTCCCATCAGAACGATATACTGTACTATAGTGCAGCACAATATATTGCCAAAAAAGTTGTCCCACTGTGGTGGCCATCAATAGATGCCATTTTCTGTCTCCCTCCAGTTGTCTCTGATTAAGATATGGAGCAGGGACCTCCTGTTGCAGGCCACAGCAGTTAAATTCAGGAGGACATGTGCAGTCGCTGGCCGGATACATGAGTACCTGATTCTCACAGTGTTAATTACTGCTGAGAGCTGGTTATGTACCCGGCCTGTGGCATGGAGGAGGACTTGGGTGAGGTAGGAGGACAGAGGGCATTCACCTCTGGGCTCAGCCACTATCTAGGGTTCTGACAGGGTCAGATTTCCCGCTATGTAGCCCTTATTTGTCCCTGATTCCAAGTTATCACAGATTATCGGTATAGCAGTGCTACGTTGGGATATACATTGATAGCCCTAATTGGGCTCTTTTTATATAATATATATTTTTTATCCCCTTTGTCTTGGATTCTGCTGGTGCCATATCCTGAGCACTTCTGTGCCGCTCTTCATCAATCTTTAAGCAGGTGAGTGCTACACTTTGTGTTTTTTGGCGGTACAGAGGCTGTGTAGAAGAACAACCACATCTCCTTACTACAGAACCATAGGGACTGTGGGGGAGATTTATGAAAACTGCTGCAAAAAACTGGCTTAAATGCCCCTAACAACCATTCAGATTCCACCTTTCATTTTTCAGAGCTCCTTCGGAAGATGAAAGGAGGAATCTGATTGGTTGCTACGGGTAACTAAGCCAGTTTTTCTTTGCACCAGTTTTGTTAGCCTACCCTTTTGTGTTCTACTATAGGGAGCTCAATTTTACTCTGCAGTACAGGGTTTTTTCCTCTAGAGGGCATAACTTTTTTTCTGATGAATTTGTATGGAATTCTGCAGAAAATCCTGCTTATTACTGAAATCCCAGGCAAGCAGTGGTACAGTAGAGAAGTCCAATACTACGACTACCTCTAACCTTCTGATGCACTCATCACATGCCTTATCACTGAGTCGTGTCACAGCACTGAGTCATATATGGTCAGAATTAGTGGTGAAGGTCAAGTCTGAGCCACAAGATGAAGGAGAAACACGATGAAACTCTAACCATTCATGGTCTGACTATGGGAGATAATCCTCTCGAAGTGTATGGCGACCCAAGCCTACAACAATATTTACTAAGCTTATATGGGAGTTGTGCAGAAGTGGCGCTCCGCTGGCAGCAGTCCCAGTAGAGGATATAGACAGATCTCATGCAAACCTTGGAATCCCTCTCTAAACTCGCCCTGATTTTCTAATCTGACATTTTAGGGCCCAGCCTTACAAAAACATGTAAATATGAGTATTTATTCTCCAAACTTTCAGAAAATATATTTACAGATGAAAGTGTGGCGCAGTTTTGGCTACACGTAGCAGAACTCAGCAATGAAAATCATTTTCCTTTGTGTGAGCTCTTGCTGTAACCAGAGGAAAACAATCCAAGTGGCATAAGGTTTAAAGTTTTCATTTTCTGTTAAAAGGCCTTTGGCAAAATTACATTGGTAATGGAGCGGCCTCAGAAAAATCAGCCTGAAGTGTCCCGAGTTCACAAGAGCACAATGGTATTAAGGCCTCTCGCACATGAACGTTGTGCATTCGTTCCGTGCATTGGGGACCAATGCACGGGAAACATCCGTGCGGCGGCCGGGACGGATCCAGACCCATTCAACTTGAATTGGGTCCATGATCCGTCCGCACCGCAAAAAAATAGAACAAGTTCTATTTTTTTGCGGTGCGGAGGAACGGACAGAAACACCGTAGTGCTTCCGTGGGTTCCGATCCATGCTTCCGTTCCGCATCTCCGTGATTGAGGACCCATTCAAGTGAATGGGTCTGCATCCGTGATGCGGAGTACACACGGGCCGGTGCGGATTCGCCGTATGCGGGCCACCATGCGACCATGGACACACAACGTTCGTGTGCAAGATGCCTAACTCTGTAAAGGCGGTCGCAGCTGGTAAACTCTTTCTTTTATGCTTTTATATGCATTATGTATTCTTTTATTTTAGGCCCTGTTCACATGTGATGTTTCAGTTGTGGATTACACAGCCCAATACAATACATGTGAATCAGATTTTACACAAACCAATTAATGTGCTGCAGAAACATCTATCCTGAAGATTTTTGAACCTGCCCTATCTGTCTTTAGTTTCCTAGACTGAAGCCGTCATAAAATGTCATACAATAAAGCAATGCTTGTAGGGTGTTTTACTGTTGGCCACCATGTAACCTCTGCAAAAAATGCCACTGAGAAAGCAATATTTTCACAAAAAAAGAGGTGTGAAACCACTGTAAGGTTAGTTTGACACAAAAACCTATAGTTTTTGTGGCACTTTTTAATGCCTCTTTTAACCAAAGTCAGAAGTGGATTTAAAATGAGAAATCTAAAGGAAGTCCTTCTACTTCTCCTTCCTGCTGGATCCACTTCTGCGTTTGGTTCATAAAACTACAACTTTTTCCCCAAAAAGCCATGCTTATGAAACTACCCTTCGTACCTCTAGATACACAGATTTGATCTGGTGTTTTTTGCGCAGTCAAAAAATGCCACAGAAGGAGCTCACATTTATTTTCCCATACCGCATAATGTTTTTAATGGTGTTTTTTCATTGGCATTTTTTGCTAAACCAATGTTTGAATGGCATTTTTTTGCTGCCATTTTTTTCTTATAAGGAAGGAAAAATAAACCAGAAAAAAAAACACCAAAGGTTTTAACGTCTGTATGGAGTTTGTATGTTCTTCCTGTGTTTGCCTGGGTTTCCTACCACACTCCAAAGATAGTGAATCTAGATTGGGAGCCCCACTAGGGACAGTGAGTGATGGCAATGTCTGTAAAGCGATGCAGAATATGTTGGTTCTAGATTCTCTAGAGAAATAATAAATAGATAAAAACACTTGCCTGCCCTGCATTTCATATTTCCTATAGACCTGCTAACATCTGGAGTTGGTGTGTATACTGCAAAAACTGCAGGTGCCAAAAACATCACTAAAAGTGCTAAAAAAAATACCACCAAACACGTAGGTATTTTTTTAAGCAACTGCTTTTTTATGCAGTTTTTTTTAGCCTTCCTTTATACAGTATTTCTCACTCCTTTTGAACAAACTTCTGGCTTTGGCTCAAAAGACTGAATGAAAAACCGACACTAAAACTATGGCTTTAAAAAGTAAAAGTTATGTGTGAAAACACCCTACCCAATAACTTCATTATCAGTAGTATCTTCTGAAAGAAAGCCTGAAATACAGAGTTTTTTTTTTTTTTTATTAGACACATTCTGTCATTTCTTATCTTTGCTCAGTCTCCAGATTTTGTTGAGAAATGTCTGCAACTAAAAATCTGTTGTTTTGGCGGATTTTTGCAAGCCTCATTCAAATGAATGGAACCGATTTTCAGTTGCAGAAATTTTTCAGGATTAATGAATGCTGGATTAAAGAAACTTCACTGTAATACCTGCTCACTCTTTCCTTTCTTTGAACTAACATGACAGAGTTTTTTGACTTGTAATCAAAAGGATTTGTACTATTTATGGTAAAATTTCCAAAGAAAATAATATTTTGTGTGGACTTTAGGATGGCTAAGTGGTTGGCATTGCCTCCGTTACCTTACATTTAGGCCATGGGTTTGAATCTGACCATGAATGAGCATGTTCATTCAGAGCCTGAAGAGACCGAAAACATCCTTCTGCCTCATGTGAAGAGAACAGTAGTATAAAAGATGTGTAGTAATCGGGGCCCTGTCTCATATTTTTCAATGGGGTTGCCAAGGACGTCCTAGTTATCTTTGAGTCCTTAATATGATTTGGTGGACGCTATGTGCTGCGCTACAGAGCCCCTGGACTTGAAAGTGACCTAACATCTCTAGGAGACAAGGAATTGTAGTAAGAAATCTCTTTCCTATCGAAGATTCCATTTCTGGGAAGTTATGGGATGATTTGGTAATGCACTTATGACTGAATCTCCACACTGGCTACTAAGCATTTTGAATCATACATGTAGACAATACTTGTGGTGAGTCACATCTGACCTATTCCATATCCATACCCAAAATTCAGGAAACAGCTTCGGTCTTTAAGAAGTCTGAGGCAGCGTTCTTAACATTTTACTAGAGTTCCCATGTGTGCACTTGGCATATCTGTATGCACGCTAAATTATTTTGGGCAAAACTTCAGATATTTCTGGCAAAACCACTTCAGAAAATGATTGAAAAAATAAAACAATAATGATCTGAGAAACTTAGTGTGCATATTTGGTTGTCCTTTGAAGAGCTTTACCCGTGGGACTAGCTCAATTCAAGTACAGGCATCCATAAATCAGAAGTGAGTCCTGTTAGTATCAGTATATTAATAATTTGGTTAACCCTTGTTGTATTCAAGTCCCTGCATCGTAGAAGAGATAATGAAGGTATTTGTGATTGATGTCCATAGACCCTAGTAAAATGGTTCACAGTATGCTATACAGGGATATGCCAATTCATCAAATGGGTTTTGTGCCTCTGACATATTTTCTTTGTAAAGTGAAAAATATTATAGTCTAAAGTTATAGCGCCATAAAATTCCATTGGCATCCACTCAAGCACATGTATAGATGTAGTTTTGTGGTGTGTTAGAACGGTCGTCCAGGATCCTCAGCAAACCTGTTGAAAGTCTTCAGCACCTTGAGGTTAAGGAAGAGACATGGTGCCACAGCTACAGGGAGATCCCATTAGTATGTTCTTACAGATGTTCATTTAGTTGTCTTTAACCTTCTTTGTTAGTGAGGAATACTTTATTGGTCCAAGAAGAGCCTAAAAGATCTTGTTGGCTCAAATGGGACTATAGAGAATATTCCTTAGATCTTTAAGGCTAGGTCTCCATGATAACTTTCACCAGTTTCACATCTGTGGCAGAGATCTCAGGCAGGCTGTTTTTGGCACATAACTATTGATGACCTATCTTTTGGACTGGTCACGAATATTGAATCAATGGGTGTCCAACTCCCAGCACCCCTGCCAATAAGCTGTTTTCAGTAACCAGACGTGGCCACTATAAATTGTACGGATCAGTATAGTTCCGGTGGCCACAGTTCCTGCAAACAGCTGGCCCGTGAATGTGGCAGATGACTGACCCCCACTGATCTGATATTGATGACCTATCCTTTACGACAGTCAGGAGCTTCAATGGTATGCTGAGATTTGTAGGTTCACAGCAGCTATCATTCCCATGCCACTGGTTTTGTGGTTCCTGCTCTGATAACATACCATCCTCAGACATGGCCAATCACTTCATACATTGGTGATCTCCTGACCTTTCAGATATCACCTCCGCAATATCAAGATGGCATGTCATCACTGCTGCATTGAAAACTGATGGGAGGTCGTGCAACCATCTGGTTCAGAGGAGGGGAATTTTTGAGGGAAATTAAATAATTGTAATGTAGTCTTTAGCTTGGAAAGCCCGGCCTTAAAAAATTCTAGTATGTTTATTGTACATTGATCAAAAGTGCCTACACATGCCTAACATATGATGTCTTATTCCTGAGCACATATGAGGTATAAATCTCATCATCCTAGTTCATATCTGTTACATATCTGCATAACTGTGAAAGAGAAGGTGGCAGATGATTCGCAGATGAGTCCTAGACATCTACCACCTCCTAGATCTGTCTGTCAGTAATATTGACCTTAATACATATAGAAAGTGAAGAGATAAGTGGACCCGACTTGGAAAATTTAAAGAGAATGTGCAAATAGGAAATGACCTATTGTTTAAATCAAGTTTTTTGTTAAACATACAGTATTTCTAAAGAATTTTTGATGATGCTATTTTAAATTTTTATGTCACTGTCTATAAAAAAACAAAACAAAAACATAAAATCCTGCAGTTTTCACATTGGCCAATAAGGCTAATAATAGGCTTGGTCTGTACAGATCACTTTTCAGCAGTCATTTTATTATCATCACAGGTGGGATTACAATGAAAGATATCACTGCTTTATAGATAACACAGGAATCAGGATCCATCATTCGCTATTGTTCATGTCCCCAGAGTCAATGAGGTCCCCATTCTGACCATTGCTTCTATGGCCTATCATGGCTGCTGTAAAGCATATCTCTAAGTTTTTTTATCAGCTCAGGCAAGATGACCACCCCCATAATCATGTTCAGAAATTGAATAAAAACATTTACGATCAGAAAATAAAAGCAGAATAAAAATAAAGGATATGTCGCACGTTTTGGTTTTAACTGGCAGAAATAAATTATAGGTGACACATTCCCTTTAAGAAGCTCCTGTATCAGAGAAGACATCTTGAAATGTTCACTAATATGTATTTAAATTTTACATTACATCTTAGTGGGATTACGAAGGATTTATTATATCCTGGTCGTCATTGTAATAAAGGCTGTATGTATTTTGCAATCTGCAAAAAACGGATCCGCAAAAAATACAGATGACATTGCGGAATGGAACAGCTGGCCCCTGATAGAACAGTACTATCCTTGTCCGTAATGCGGACAATAATAGGACATGTTCTATTTTTTTGCGGAACGGAAATACAGACAAACGGAAACAGAATGCAGATGGAGTAACTTCCGTTTTTTTTGCGGACCCATTGAAATGAATGGTTCCGTAAAGGGTCCGCAAAAAAAATGGAACAGACACGGAAAGAATATATGTTTGTGTGCATGAGCCCTAAGACACATGGGCATTAGTAAATGTGGAATTAATTAGACTCTTTCCGCAGTTGCAGTAGACTTAAAAAAATAGCCATTAAAAAGTGCCAAATCATCTTATCAGAAGCGCGGCTTCGCGCAGGATTGACTGTAAATCATCTGGTAACCTGTAGAGGACACATGTAATCTCTCTATTCAAATTTCAGAAATCAGACGTTTCATTGAATTGCTTAATTAGCTATCCCGTAATATAATGCTATCATCAGAATCACACTCCTTACAAGCAATTTACAGCAGCCTGTATTCTGCATCTGTTACTGCAGATCAGACACAAACTGTTATAAAGATTATATAAGTGCACCACAGGCAATAAACTACCTCTGTATTGATCTAATAAGGGATCGTGCCCAACTTTATTTTGGCCCAGTACAACCTTCAATATGGCAGCTGTATTTTCTATAGGGCCCTGTGTGTCTCCAGTATTATACCTAGGCATGCAGAGGTTTTCTCTGTAATACAGTGATATATGGCGCACTATATGGCAGTATATAGAGTCGGTAGGTATTCCTGCAGGGACTCCATGTGCCTCTTGTACAGGCCGTGCGCACAGCTTTTCTAGGGCCCACCTGCTGCTTGTGAAGAACATTATGCTAAGATATACCCCTTGCTTAGCATTTTCAATCCTTTTCCCCCTCAACATAGTTCAAGTCAAATGAACAAACATGTCCTATACCATTACACAGTGAACTGGTTGGGTTCGGTTGACATAAATCTAATGCGTATGGACACCTTAAAGTTATTGTCCCATAAAAAAAAATCTGCAGATTTCAAACGAGTACCTAGATCTGAATACTTTCGCAATTGCACATAATAGTAATTTTAGTATACCCACTGAGTTATTCAATAAAATGTATCTCTATAGCGCCACCTGCTGTTTTTTCTTTTTCTTATTTCAATGTCCACCTTGCTGCGATGGATCCACATGTTCAGTTCCATCCTTTAAATGCCTTCTGAGCTGTGATAAGGAGAGAGCTGTAGCAGGAAGGACACACCCCTGAGGTGCCAGCTTGATATAAGTCTAGCAGAACAATTGGAGCAATGGAGGGGGAGATCTCTGGATTCATCTTAGGTACAGGGCTGGTTCTAGCTTTGTTAGAATGTCATGTACTAGAAGACAATATAGTATCTGTGGTGGCTCACCTGTCTTGATGTCTGGGTTTAAGGTGCTTTGTTATAAGAAAGCTCCACCCAAAAGCTTTAAATATGTATATTTATGGTTAACTAATGGTGGGTACACACTAGCATTAGGGATTACGTTATGGCTTTCGGTTATAACATGGTTATAATGGAAAATAACGGAATCCATAAGACAGAAGGACGGATCCTTTCTTCTGCCCATAGACTTGCATTATGACGGAATGCAAAACGGAAGCCTTTAAAGGGGTATTCCCATCTTGTGAATCAGTTGTAATTAAATTCCAAATAGCATAAATGATAACTTACTAAATATATTCAATTTTCAGTCTTCGATCCTTTTTCACATATCTGGACTTTGACCTTTGTTGTGTTTACACTTGGTAGCCTATAGTTATAGCCACCACAGCGATACAGCAGTGGTGGCCGCGATTAAGCAGTTTCTTATAGCTGTGCTGTTTTCCATGGGTGGCCGGCACCTTGGGAGCGCGCACATCAGAGCTTTCTGCCCGGCCACCTCTACTCAGCTGCATAGATGTCTGTGGAGGGCTTCAGGGCATGCGCTGAAGCCCTGAAGCTGTTCCATAGAAAGAGTTCTAGATCTGCCTGCCGCACCATCATCCACTGATCAAAGAGCACGTAGCTGTAGATAAGATCTCGCAGTGAGTTTGTCTCTAAATTACTCTTATCTCTATATGTAAATATAGAGATAACAGCGTTTAGTTTAGAGACTGCTCGGTCTCGGCAGCACCTCTGCAGGGACGGAATAATATAACCGAGGGATCGTGACAGCCACACTTTTCAACGCTGGTTGTCACGATCCAAAGCCTGCTACACTATTCTTGTTTTTCTACATGCTGCTACACTACCAGCAGCGGGAGCGTGCACGATCTGCCAGCCAAGCTGTCAATCAAAGGCAAGCATCCCGCCCAACGCACAAGTGCAGGCGAGAGGAGGGAGCTGGAAGAGCAGGCAAAAACGGCAGATGGGAAAACCCCTTTAAAAGGCATTCCGTTTGCTCTCCGTCCTAATAGAATTCTATGGGAATCAAAACGGATCCGTCTGGGTCCCGTTATGCAAGACGGAAAACAAAGTCCTGTCGACAGGACTTTGTTTTTCGTCTTGCATAACGGGACCCAGACGGATCCGTTATGCTTTCCCATAGAATTCTATTAGGACGGAAAGCAAACGGAATGCCTTTTAAAGGCTTCCGTTTTGCATTCTGTCTGGGCATTCCGTTATTTTCCGTTATAACCATGTTATAACGGAAAGCCATAACGGAATCCCTAATGCTAGTGTGAACCCACCCTAACATGCACTCTTAACATTCGGAGCCACATTAAAAACTAAATAGTATAACACTGATACCACTGGTAAAGGAGCGCGCAATCTCCGAAACGCATCTGAGATGAATGAGATGCAATCGAGGAAGACCTTCTAATAAAACAAATCGAGACATATAGCCAAAAAAGAGGAGACTGCTGAATCAAAGATAAAATAAACAGCGATAACATCCGCTTGGAATGAAACATCCGAGATTGAAGATACAGCAGCGACTCAGCAACCTAAGAGAGAGGCGAATCCAGCAACACGTGGGACGCCAAGTCCGGGAATCACCTCAGTGGCTACAGTGCTCGATACAGAAGAAGTGGCTCTGATACAACCCGCTATAGTCAACAGGCGGTAATGTAGCTACATAGTAGCAAATCTCTCATGCTTTGATTCAGAAGTTTGAATGAACATTTAATTTAAATGAGAGGTGCAATTATCAGATAAAAGACTCAGGACACTTTATCCGTTTATGGGCACGTTTTATAACTAATCGGCTGCACACAATCAAGGACACTATATGAAATATATAAAATTGATCACTATATAGAATCATATGAAATAGATACAATTGATTGATAAATCCTGAATTACTAAAGATAAATTGCAACCACCACTTATCAAGTTACTTTTTATAATTTATTTATGTATCACTAACACAATTTTTTCATATTTTCTCATTTTTTATCATTTTCAATTTTTTTGGAACATTTTGAGTTTTTGGGGGTTTTTGACAAATAACAATGGACTATTTATGAACTTTTACTTCAGATAAAATCATGGGACAATAGAAACAAATATCAATTAGGGAATTGAATCGTCGTTTATAATCTATGTTTTATTCTTTATCTTTATTTTAAGATTTTTATATGAAATGGTGTATGTATTGGCAGTGATGCTATTTTGATGAATTATTGGGAGTGATTTATTGATGGTATTCATATTTTAAGTTTTTAGTTTAAAGTTTCTCTTTGGATACAAGTTTATATTTATATTAAAATATTTAGTTTTTAATGCGGCTCCGACTGTTAAGAGTGCATGTTAGTTAACCATAAATGCTAGAAAACCAAGATATCGCCAACAGGAACATAACCCTGTCACTCATGTGTGGATACATAAAAGCCACCCTACCAAATCACATAGACCACACATGTAATATAACAAAACATCATTTTATTGAAACACAATATGACAATGACAATAAACACATATATAAAATCATGCGGATGAGTACTGTGATAGAGACCCCCCTTGGCCAGTAAAGTGCCTCCAATATAGATAAAGTGACCCGTGCAAAATGGCAAGAACCAGGAATTACTGTAGGGAAAAAGAAAACTCAGAGTAAAAGATTAAACCCACATTGGTTGGCCCATACGGGTATCAAAGTTCAAATAGTGATCAATACAGTCTACTGGTACAGCCATAATCAATGCATGTACAAAAGTAAACATAAATTCATGCGCCATACTGATCGGGAGGGGGGGTGGAGAAGCATTTTCCCTGACACGCGTTTCATCTCGCCAAGCTTTTTCAAAGAGATACATATCTCTAGAAATTAACGTCCTACACCCCACCCTCACCCAGGTGAAGGTAATCGCCCCACCTGTATAATCAAGTGACCACCAATCGGTATCCAGGGGGCGGGGTATCCTATATAGGATCCAATTGGATCACACTGCAAGCAAAGTATCTGCCCAGGCACATACACAGTCTGCGGGACCTTCAGTAACATAATAATCACGTGGATGCTCACATGACCGAGATAACGGTCATGTGACCAAAACACATGATCGAAAGAAGGACACATATACATCATTCTCAGGGGTGCAAATGAACAATTGTTAAAAAGATGTCATAAATAAAGCGCTAGTGGGCAAACACATGGTTTGCAAAAATTGCCAGAATAAAATGCATGTGTTTTTTCTGGCATTTCTTTTAGTGGTAAAAAACTGACAGTGCAAATTCATGTTTGTGGGAACCCTACATTTTTAATTTGGATTATAATAGAAGTCAGAATCTTGAGCAATGCATCACTTGGAAATGCAAAAATATCCAAATGAAGACGGCTGAAGCGACCAACAGAAGTCCTGGTCCCCCACTGGTCACATCTTCTGACAAGTCTCAACAGTGCACATACCATGAAGATGACTCTTGACGCTTTTGCAAGTCTTTTTTCCGAGAGTCTTCAGCTTGTTTCGCACTAGCGCATTGAGATTCCCTGTCAGAACAGCCGCCACGGATCTCTCTGCATTGCCAGAAGTTTGAAAGTCTCTGTCCGGCCCAATTAACTATACTGGGGACTGGTGAAGATCCGGCCATATTCAGGCAAATATGTGGAGTTTGTAAGTTCTCCCCATGTTTTGTGAGTTTCCTCCGTGTGCTCTGCTTTCTTCCCACACTCCAAAGACCTACTGATAGGGACCTTAGATTGTGAGCCCCATTGGGGACAGTGTGATACTAATGTCTGTAAAGTGCTGTGGAATATGTCAGTGCTATATAAGTGCGTAAAAAAAAAAGAAAGAAATAAGCCCAGAATCGGCTGAAATAAAACCTCTGCCGATTCCGCCCAATTCTCAGCTTATTAGCCTGAATCTCCGCCGGTTTAGCCGGCCGGATTTAAAGCTCTAGCATAAAACTAACCTTACAGAATAAAACCGTCTTGCAGGCAGCTCATCCGCTCTTTGCAGCAGTTCTGATCAACCAAATATTCCGTGATTAAGCTAAATAAAAATATCTTGAAACGTTGGAAGAAGATTATAGAGCAAGAAATGAATTTTTTTTATATATACATATATGTATAAAGTGGTTTTATTCCCCTCTCCTACTTTTCCCCCCATCCCATCGGTAGATTGGGGGATGGGTTATTCTGTAATATTTTATGTCAAGTATATCTATCCCTGCCTTTGGGGTTGTCTTCTGTACTTTTCGTAGTATTAAATAAAAGTAAAAACATAAAAGAGTTACGAGATGAAAAGTACTATAATAGTCCCTTTCTACTTTACTCAGTACAAGCACAACGCATTTCAAAACGTGTGCACTTTAGGTTACCTTTATGCATAAAAGATTTGAAGGCCATATCCCTGCATCTCCTCTGCCTGAGGGTAGCGTCCACCTCCCCTTATATGTCTACATCAAACTTCTTCAAAGGCAATGGAAGGCATGTGTGACTTAAACTTTCAGGAGGCTATTAAACACAGAGAGTAAGTAAAAAAAGCTGGGGATATCACATAAAAGCTCTGAAACTGTAAACATCTGGTGCAGAGTGGAAGCTGGGTTCTTCTTAAGACATTTCATGGTCCTACTCAAGATTTCTTACAGCATATAGCGAGATGCTTTGCAGGCTATATCTAAGGGCTCTGCAGTGCAAGGCTTCCTAGCTGACACAAGGTCCATACAAAATAGCTAAAAAACAATGCAAATAAAAAAAAACTTGGCTAAGATTAAACTATAATCATAATGATAAAGACTTCCCCGAGAAAGAGCCATTCTAAAGCATCACTCCGCCTAATAGACAGAATTCCCCTAATATCTTGTTATCTTATCCTTAGTTCTTTGTTATTTTATCCTCACTTCACCCACACCGCCATTACTAATGTGATCATCAGTTCTTAATAGCTGCATACCTAATACCAAAGTAACCGTCTTATCTCGTTTGGTGGTAATCATGTTTTTCACAAGCTGAGATCTTCAGCTTAACCAGAACCTTCTCAACCTTTCTCAAGACTGTGACAGGACTGAAACTTCCTGATGACATGAGTGAATAAAGTCTTCTGCACATCTGTCTATCATCTATCTATCTATCTATCTATCTATCTATCTATCTATCTATCATCTATCTATCTCTCATATCTATCATCTATCTATCTCTCATATCTATCATCTATCTATCTATCTCATCTATCCGTCTATTTATTTATCTATCTATGTATCTATCTTATATATATATATCTTTCTAGCTATCATCAATCATCTTTCTATGCATCTATACATATTCTACAGTATCTCTCTTTTTTTCACATATTTTCTAATTCTATCTATATTACTGCCTACCTACAGTATCTGTCTATCTATCTATCTATCTATCTATCTATCTAGTATGTTTCAATTTATCGATTATCTATATATATTATATCTTTCTGTTTATCACATATTTCCTTATTCTATCTATATATCTATCTACCTACAGTATCTTAGATAGATAGATAGATAGATAGATAGATAGACTATCTATCTATCTATCTATCTTATATATTTCTATCACAGGTTAACTCAAAGTAGCTCAAACTGACCAAGCTTTCCTTTTGTTGGCTCATTTGGGGTATGTTCACATCTGGCAGATTTATAGCAACATTTTTGGGACACTCATCTAAATGGGGTTTGCAGAATCCTCACACTTGTATGAAATTGAAAACTTTCTACAACAATTCTGCTTCATGTGAACTGCTATCCACACTTTACTTTCGCCTGTGACAAGCAAAAGTTCATCCCAGGGTTTCAGGGATAACAATGGGAACACAGTCCTGTTATTACACGGTCATGTTGTATGTTTTGGTGGCCAAGTGACTTTACTCATATTTCACAGTATACAGGTGCCAACTAGAGACTAGTCCTATAGAGATATAGACATTTACTAAAGCCACACAATATAACAGATTCTGTAACTGGTTACAGCAGCGTGTGCTGGTTTTATCCCAGTTTGGCCAGGCAGAGATAAAAGGCTCAGCATTTGTTTTCTTATGGTTACAAAATCCATACAAGTAAATAGTTGTCTTAGTTTTCTTCATAAAATCCACACCTCCCATTACACCTTTTATTATTATCATTGTTTTAATGTTATATGTATTTTGTATGTGACTAAAAATGTTATTAAATCAAAATAAATGAATATAGTCATACTAGTAGTAATAATAAATCAGTTTAGTAGATTGTGACATAATTGCACAAAATTCTGGAAATTCAAATATGTTATTCAAATTTGAGCAATATTAGCAGGGCCGTCTTTAACGCGGGGCAAAAGGGGCAGCTGCCCCGGGCCCAGTTGCTCCTGGGGGGCCCAAGGCAGCTGCCTCTTGAGCCCTGCTGGCCACTGCCCACAATCACTGGCTCTGTGTCCCGATCCTATCTTTTACTATACGAGTGGCATGGCTTGCATAGTGAAGGACTTACCCAGAGGACTGGGAAGCGGTGAAAGCTCTATACTCACCTCTTCCTGGTCCTTGGCTCTCCACTGTGAAGGCTGCGCATATGTGAGGTTGTGCTGTGACCTCACGCTGTGTGCGCCAGTTCACAGCACAGCAGACTGAAGAGGAGGAAGACCGAGCATGGGCGGTGAGGAGCGTCGGCATCCGGAGTAGCAAAGGTAAGTGTTTTTATTTTATTTTACTTGATATGAGGCTGATGGAGGCACTGGGGTCTGAATAGAGGCATATGGGGGCTGAAAAGAGGCATATGGGGGCTGATATGAGGCATATGGGGGTTGATATGAGGCATATGGGGGCTGATATGGGGCATGATATGAGGCATATGGGGGCTGCTGAGAGGCAAGGTGCTCTTATCTGTGGTCTGATTGGGGTCTGAGCTGAGGTCTGATTGGGGGTCTGATCTGAGGTCTTATTATCATTGGAGGTCTTATTGGTGGACTGACCTGAGGTGTCATGAAAAATATTTTATTCCTATTGTCCCCCTCTAAAACCTAGGTGCGTCTTATGGGCTGGTGCGTCTTATAGGGCGAAAATTACGGTACTTGCTTGCTCCTCCTCCCGACCTCCCCTGCTCTTTGCGTACGCTACGCGCCGTGACGTCATGCTGAGGCACTGCAACGCTAGGAAGAGCTGAGCCCCAGTTTCCTTCCTGAACTGCAGAGCGGTGCCCACTTCCAGCCCTGAGCCCAGCTGCCCCCTGCCCAGAGCACTGATCCTGATCCTGCTGGAGTCTTCAGAACTGTAAGTATTTACAGTAATTCATTGTAAGCTATATTATATATATTACTTGTTTTATGTTAGTAAGTGTGCTGGGAGGTTGGAGAAGGGGGTGGGGGGATGGAGAAGAGGGAGGGAGGGGTGGATGGAGGGGTTAGTAGTACAGTGCTATCTGCACATTGTAAAAAAAAAAAAAAAGTAATCTACAAAATACTATATATTTGTGTCAGAAGTTGTGCTTTTTTATTTTTTAGAATAATAATACAGCCATTTTATTTGATACTTTTGTGCGGATTCCTCTTTTTTTACTCTGTATTAAGGGACACTATAGTCACCAGAACCACAACAGCTAAACGTAGTAGTTCTGGTGGCTATAGCATGTCTCTGCAAGCTTTTTAATGTAAACACTGCCTTTTCAGAAAAAAGGCAGTATTTACATTACTGCCAAGGAACACCTCTAGTGGTCACTCATCAGACGGTCACTCATCAGACGGCCACTAGAGGTGCTTCCTAGTCCAGTGTTGCACAACGTGCTACACTGGCATTCACGCTAAACACTCCTCATAGAAATGCATTGATTCAAAGCATCTCAATTAAGCCACGCATGCGCGATAGCCTCCCAATGCTTCTCTATGGGAAAGCAGTGGGTTGGCTATGATATACTCACACACTGCACATTTTTTGTGTGTGTGTTGTGGTGGAGGACGTGATTACATGCTAGGGTGTGGGAAGGCGGGATCCAAGGGGCCCAAGTAAATTCTTGCCCATGGTCAAATCAATATTAAAGACGGCCCTGAATATTAGACCTAATTTATCATCTCTGAAAATTCATTTATGTAGGAATTGTGTTTTATGCAGTCTCCACTACGACATTCTGTATATTCTACTTTTTGTGCATTCTTTACATTTTTTAATTGTATTTTCTCCATTGATCATAAGTGTTATTTTAATAATTTTGGTAACTTTTTTGTTAACATTTTGTTAATAAAATAATTTCATTTTGTGATGATCTGTAATACAGTGGTGTTCCATCATGAATAAGTCTTATCCATTACTGCACCATGCTGACACGTGCCCGGAGGACGGCTCTCCCTCACTGGAATACTAATTGGATAGTTTTATTAGTTGACTATAGAAACAAACAACGGCTTCCATATATTCTGCATGCTGTTACACATTTCACATTTATTCTTTTGGGTACAGTAGAACAGGCCACAAATGTATGATAGGTAATTTAATTTACATAATCTAGTTAAGATGTTTGCTTTTGTGAAAGTGACACCACTGAAAGTGAATGGAGGAAGAGACTGAACCTGCTAATCAGTTCATGTTTCTAGATGACTCCATTCAGTAGAGTTCATAAACCTGCCTGCTGTTGTCTGCTGGAAGGTAAACCAATAAAAACAGAAAAATAAACTGTTGGACTTCTCTTTTTTTACCCCCTTGCATTTCTTGTTTCTCCCTATTCGCCAAAGAATTTCACATTTAGTCAAAATGCAGAGCAGGATGTGCCCTCACAACACGGCGCATTTCAGAGCTTCCCAGGACAGTAACCTGTGTGTGTATTCATGTTGTGAATTTATATAAGACATTGCTTCACAACCGCTACGTTACTGGAGTCATCTGACCCTGCAGATACAATCTGTATTCACTTAGCTGATATGTAAAACAGTTCAAATATTTAACTGTAACGTTCATGAAAGGCCTGAACAAGTCCTATAGAATCTATATCTATCTATTTATTTATCTATTTATCTATCTATCTATCTATCTATTTATCTATTTATCTATCTATATATCTATCTATCTATTTATCTATTTATCTATCGATCTATCTATCTATTTCATATATATTATCTATCTATCAATCTCTATCTATTTTAATATCTATTTCTTATGATCTATCATCTCCGCTATCCAACATCATCCATCAGGTATCTGTTTATCTACTTATCATTTCTAATATCTATATTTATGATCAGTGAGTGATCTATCTATCTATGAGTCTATCATCAAAATAATCATCTTTCAATTTGTCTAATTAATATCTATATATATTTCTATTCTTAGATAGCATCCCCTCTACTATCTAACATCATCCATCAGCTATCTACTTATCATTTCTAATATCTATCTCTCTATCCATCTATCATTATCTATCAATCATCTCTCTATCCATCTACCTATCTCTCCTAACATAATCTATCTATCTATCATGATCCATCAGCTATATATTTATCTATTTCTCATTTCTAATATCAATCATCTCTACTAATATAATCAGTGAGCTATATCTATCTATCGATCTATCCTCTCTACTATCTAACATAATCCATCAGCTATCTATTTATCATTTCTAATATCTATCTCTCTATCCATCTATCATTATCTATCAATGATCTATCTATCTATGTATCTATCTATCATTAACATCCATCTAATACCTAGATTAGGGGTCAGCAACCTCCGGCACTCCAGCTGTGGTGAAACTACGACTCCCAGCATGCACAGTTGCTTGGCTGTTCTCAGAATTCCCAAAGAAGTGAATGGAGCATGCTGGGAGTTGTAGTTTTACAACAGCTGGAGTGCCAGAGGTTGCCGATCCCTGCTCTAGATATACAGACGCCCACATTTTCACACCGTCTTGGATTTCATCTTATCTTCATGATCATTCTGATATTTGTTGAATGTCTCGTGTTCCATAACAAATCATTTATATTTGGGTTAGAACAGGAAACACCTGCACAACAAGAGAACAAGCACAAGAGAGGAGGCCTTTGGACAGCAGATACTGGCGCGGTAGCCTGAGGTTTTCCTGATAAAAGCTACAGTAATCTTGTGTATTATGTGATAAACGAAATGATCACCATTTATTAACTCATGGCTGCCTGCTCTATACAGGCCTGCAGACCACACATGTATGAGCACCGCAAGGTCATGTTTTCATCTCCTATGGTCTTCCAGCACAAGTGGTTTTCTTTATAGCCAGTATTTCCATGGCATACATGCTCATGAGTCTGGCGAAAAGAGCCACGTGCCCCTGCCACGCTATGAATGAAGACAGGTGTGAAGTTGGCTCTGTTATTGGGACACCAACTTCTCCAGGAGCTCCTTTACCTCCATGAGTTCTTCATGTTTTAACTGTATCAAGCTGGCAGCAAGTGTTGGATGAAACTAAAATGGAGTTGAATGTTCACATTAAATAGATATAAAAAAAGAATAGTGATGGTAGAAGAACAATAATAGTGTTTTCTATTATAATAAATAATTATAATAGAAAATAGATAAGAAGATAAATAATATTTTCGTCACCATTAAAAAGTCTATTCCTGTGAGTAAAGGCCCCATACACATTAGTGTATTGCTGGCCTAACCCACCAAGAAGATACAATCAAAGGTGTTTGGGAGCTCGCGACCCCCCCAACATCATCTGTCAGGGAAAGTCACGGGCTCCCAAACACATTAGATTGTGCCTTCTTGGTGGGGGGGGGGGGGGGGGGAGGATTCGGGTGACCGAAGATTTTGCCCGATCCTTTTGTTTTCCCAGGAGATTATCTGCCACCAGAGGTGTTTCTTCTCTCCCCATTGACAACACGCTGAAATGAACCAGTATGTGTAGGGGAAGTTGGGAGAGACAGCCGTTGGGCGAGGGATCGTTCAGCCGACAGCTATTGATTGTGTATGGTCAGCTTTCCTCTCTCTCTCATGTGTCATCTGTACTTGTGTCATCCTCCGGATAATCACACGTCCCTTCAGAATTTTGTAAGGCTGTAATCAAGACATTTTAGTCTGAAATGAAAGTGTCTGTGCTCCCAATTAAATCTTATTACAATGGCTGTGACCCTGAGGTTTTCTATTGCAAAACTCCACAAGTCTACTAATGTTCCCATACAGTATTTCACAGGATCGGTGCAGGAAGATGAAAGCCGATCTATACAGGAAAGAAAATATCCCCATAAATAAATTGAATTCCTCTGTGTAAATCAACAAAATAATCCTTATAACAGGCGGTATGTCATGGCCAGGTTCTTACTGTCTATTGCCAAGCACTTGTGCAGACTCCGCAGAACAGAAGACCAGGCAGGATTCCTATAGAGCGCTGACTTGCCCTGACAGCTGATAAGGCCGAATGACTTGCCACTGTTCAGTAGTTCTATAGCTACAATAGATCACTTTGGTGCCAAGTCTCTTTTTTAACCCTTTGTAGTCAAAATGGCTTTCGGCACAGTATATGATTTTATTGCAGACTATATATCACCTGCTCTGATGTGAAATAAAATTTTCTTAATAGGAACCGTTAGGACAGATTCACATTCATCAGTTATTTTAGGTCGGGAGCTTGACACAACTACTGGATGTGTACTGCACAGCGCCGGACAGAGAAACCTAGCATGCACGTACTTGACATCCGGTGTCATAAGCGATGAGCTGGATGTATGTGAAAACTATGGGATCGGTTCTAGCTTCGGTTCCCCTATGGCGTTTTTTGCACCACGCCAGAGGAGAACTGAGCCGGATCGCCGGTTATGTGAGAAGTGCGCCTTACAATTCTTAAGAACATTTTCTCATGGCAGTATTTTGGTCAGCATTTTGAATAGTCTTTGGGAACCAAACTAGGAGTCGAATCTACATAGAGACGGTATGATAGATGATTCGTGCCTCTAGGCCCACTCCAAGATGTGGCTTACAAATATCATGTAATCATAATATATGTCATGTAAAAGTTGGCTAAGTGTAAAAACTGAGGATAACATAATAGAAACTAACCACAAAGCTATTTTTTTAAAATGTACTATACCCTTATATGATTGCATTGGATTTAGACAGGTGCATAGCTAGGGGAGAGCTATGCAGGGGATGTACCCTGGGTGTTGGGTGGCAAGATGTGCGCCAACAAGCAACTTGAGAAGAAGAACAGAGTAGCTATGACTAGATTTATAGGACATTTCTTCTAAACTGCTTGTTACTATTTAAATTTGCATTATGTAACATCAACTAAGTGGCCATATTGTGTTTTTTTCAGTTTTTATGAAATAAAAATGTAAAAACACACATATTTCTAAATTTCGGTGGTTACCTTCCCCAACCCTTTATAGGTCTTCTGTGTAAATAAAAAGTCAATGCATTTACAGCAGCTTCCTCAGCCTCTCAATGGAAGATTGACAACGCCTGCTATCTTATACACTGAGCGCTAGTCCCTGCGCTTCCTGGAACAAAAAAAAACTGCCTGTAGCTCATTTGCTCCTTGATTTGCTAAAGGTCCCAACAGGAGCAGACAGGTCAAGTGTTAATTAAACAAACATGATTTTGACATTTGTCTCTGTAGATGGATGTGTCTAATAAAACCCCTTCCCCATGGCGAACGCCAAATAATATATCACCTTAATTACAAGTTATGTTAGCGGTAATGTGAACAGCTTTAGACCTGACACATGCAGAAATGGACCTGGAAAAACTGAGATTATCTTTTATAGTAAAGAGTAATAATTTTATACAATGGATCCAATAAAATTCAAGGTAATCTTTTATTACGACTGGTAGTAATGTAAAGGTAAAATCATTACTACTATCTATGGCTATTATTAATAGGTGTAGTAATAATGTTAGTATGTTTTTCTTTAATTATTTTTAGCGGTAGTAATAAAAGTTTTAAAGTGCAATAACTAGGAATGATGATCATTTATGGTTCATTTAAGTTATGGCACTGTGAGTAGTGGTAATGGTCATAGTAGTGTTAAAGGAGCAGTTAGTATATGTAGTGGTGGTTGTAGTGTTATTAACTGTAGAATTATTATTAGGATCGGTAGTATTAATGGCAAGTTTATAGTAATTTTTATCATTATTATTTTTAGTTGTAATTATTGGCAATAGTAGATAGAAATGGTATGGTAGTAAAAATATTTTTAAAGGTACAACCAGTATTAGTGGCAGTACTATTATCAATGGTTTCAAAGGGTTCAACTGTATTATACTTAGAAGTACACATAGCACATTCACAGGGCTTGTTAGCTATAGAAGTAATAGAAATGGGGTAGTATCATTATTAGTCCTTATTACTATTAGTACTGGTATTGGTGGTTGCGGTCGTATTAAAAGAAGAACCATAGTATGGTTAGTTGTTTTATGACACAGTAATCATTAGTAGAAGTAATAGAATTTGGGTGGCAATGGTGCTATTAAATATATTTAATGTTAAATTATAATTATTATTAATATAATATTATTATTATATAATTACTGTTTGCAAAACTCATAGTAGTATTAGAAATGGTAATAATAGTAGCAGTAGAAGTATCAAAAATACTTTTTGTATTATTAATAATTAGTTTAATAGTTACAGACGTGTTAAAGGTGCATACATTATCATCATTATTATTAGTATAGTTAGTAGTTTTGGTAGTAGTATTAAAAGGGGTGCATACATAATTATGATGATGACAGTAGTAGTAGTAGAAGAAGTAGTAATAGTAGATTATTTGGTGATGACAGTAGTAGTATTAATGATTATTATTAATAGTAGTGTAATATTTAGTGAGGGTAGCAGTAGTATTAAGATTATTATTAGTAGTAGTATAGTACTTAGTGGTAGTAGTAGCAGTATTAATAATAATAATAATAATAATTAATAATACTTAGTGGTGGTAGTAGTATTAAGGTGATGATTATTATTATTAGTATAATATTTAGTGATGGTAATAGTATTAAGATGGTGATGATTATTATTATTAGTATAATATTTAGTGATAGTAATAGTATTAAGATGGTGATTATTATTATTAGTATAATATTTAGTGATGGTAGTATTAACAATATCATTATTAGCAGTATAATATTTAGTGGTGGTAGTAGTATTAAGTTGACTATTATCACTAGTAGTATAATTTTTAGTGATAGTAGTAGTAGTAGTAGTAGTAGTATTAAAACAGTTATTATTAGTGGTAGTTTCATTTTTTGTGATAAAGTTGTAGTATTAAGATGATTATTAGTAATAGTATAATATTTAGTGATGTAGTAGTAGTAGTATTAAGATGATTATTAGTAATAGTATAATATTTAGTGATGTAGTAGTAGTATTAAGATGATTAATAGTAGTATTATATTTAGTGATGGTAGTAGTATTAAGATAAATATTATTAGTAATATAATATTTATTGATGTATTAGTAGTATTAAGATGATTAGTAGTAGTATACTTTTTAGTATGGATAGTAGTAGTATTAATATGATTATTAGTATACCATGCAGTAATGGCAGTATTACTAGTAAGATGATTATTAGCAGTAGTATACTATGTAGTAATGGTAGCCGTAGTATTAACGGTGCAATTCCATTATGTATGTTGTTTTTATACTTTTATGTTTATAAACAAAATCAAAACATCCAGTCTAAACTTTCCTTATTATAAGGTTTATGTACAGTTGCCTCCTGCTTTATTTCATACTGTGTTGTATATAGATTTGCTATTTACATTCAGATGCCAACATAACATATGTTACATTTTCACCAAAAAGGTCTCTCTTACACCTGCCCTGGTTGTAGCATGTGGTAGAGCTGTGGGTAATGACAAGCCATGTCTATTTTACCTTGGAACACTGTGACTTACATTCCAGAGCCTCCGATTTCTAACAGTTTATGATATGACTTCAGGGAATATAAACACTTTATTACTTACTGAGTGTATATAATAGGATAGCAAAGTGATTACTTTAACACATGACGCCATGATGGAAACCCAGTCATATTACATATTCTATACCAAGGTTGTTTGTACAAGAACATAGTAACATAGTACATAAGGCCGAAAAAAGACATTTGTCCATCCAGTTCGGCCTGTCATCCTACAAGTTGATCCAGAGGAAGGCAAAAACCAAGATTGTTGTGCTATGCAACCCCCCATGTGTTCAGAGACTAAAAACCATGTTTATAGTACAAAATCCCAAAGGCAAAAACTGGAAACAAGCTCTGCTCTACAAAACATATGAGCTGAATAGTTTTCTGTACAGATGACGGCTTTGGGCTTTGATATTGGTCTTGTCAACACAAGATGAATAGTCTATATTAAACAGACAACGTGTGAAGCAAACAGAGCTGGACAGATCTGCGCTCCAGTTGACGTGAGCTCTGAGATCTCTTGAGGATCCGGTATATTTCTACAAAGGCTTCTGTAACAGTGAAATGAATCTGAACACAAAATGTACATTTTTTTTCCTTGATTGCACGAGGTGAGCACATATTTAGAGAAGTCTTACGTGATGTAGTACATAATATAATGCATTAAAATGCAACCTATTTCTTCTATTTGCCCAAAGATGTATGTTGTCGTCTTGTCTATATCTTATAGGTAGATTATACAGATGTCGGGGAAGTAGGCGGGCGTATGTAAACTATTGACGGGTGGGTTGACATATCACTACCTAATGAATGATGGAAGATAAATTGTAGGAATAAATTGAATAAATGGAGGAATGGAAGGATGAATTATGGGAATAAGTTGTATCTAAAGTTTATTTTCCATTATTCATGGCATCGCAGACTAGAGATGTGACTTGCACAAAGAATATATAATACAGTATATAATTTCATAACCAGAATATAGCATTGATGGCTAGGTAGGGTGACAGAGAGGTGACTTCTGTATATGGGGATTTATTAGAACTATAACCTAGATATTCCATATTACTGTATTATTACTATAACGTATAGTGAACCATTCCCTCGTGTCCTATCTTGTTAGTGGCCTGTTACATGTAGATGATGTACGGTGCAGCTTGCCTACAGCCAAGTATGGGAAAAGTGTTAAGGTTGTACAATTCAATCAGCCTGGATAATGTAATGAAGGAAGTGCTTGTTCCTAGTTTCCACTCAGGAGAGATGATTAGCCATGAAAAGTGATAATGTGGCCTAGGTCAGCCCAACCGTGGCACTGTCTTAATTTACAACAGGAGTGCATGACGTCCCTTTCTGTTTAGCTGCAAGTTCATATGGCAAAGGTATAAGTGACATGTGCTTCTGCACGACTTAGAGTGCTGCTAGGAAGGTCGTATATCACGAACGTTAGGTGGGCTTGCCTCAGCTGGGGAGTGCGGAAACTAGCAATGGGATAGTTTATGCCTTTTAACAGCAATATTTGAAGAATTAGGATAAATTGTATGGAATCTGGATCATTTGGAAACCATGTGTATTCTGTTGTTCTTGGCACGAGAGTTGAGAAGACAAACTATAACAGATCCAAGGTGGTCATCATAAACTTCCAGACAACCAGAATCATTCCACCTTAAGATAATACATTCTTAAGCAATGTGTATCTACAATATGTGACATGCTTGTTGGTATCCACATACCTTTTTAAACAGCAGACAAGAGAGGCATCAATGGTGGGTTCAGTGGGATGTAGACATGGACCAGGCACCTTCCATTCTCCACACAGAGAAGGCGTAGCTGAGTCTTTCATGGGCAAGGTAGTTACAACTGGCAATCTTGTGGTCTAACTCATCGCTCTGCAAGACCTGGTACAGGAAATCAATATAGCGAGAAGCCAGCTTCAGGGTCTGTATTTTGCTCAGCTTGTCAGATGGCAATGTAGGAATGATCTTTCTGAGCTCTGCAAAAGCATCGTTTAGGGACTGTGTGCGCTGCCGCTCTCTCACGTTGGCAATGATTCTTTGCGTGTGTACATCCTCAAACGTGTCTAATTGGGGGCTCCTTTTGTTACGCTTGCATGTAGGCGAAAGGGGCACCCTCCCATCATCACTTTTGCCTACCAACACTGTGCGCTTACGTATGGCCTTGCTCTGTTGGCGCTCAGCCTCTTCTTCACTGGTTACCAGGCTGCCTTCAGGGGAGTCAGGGCATGTTCCTTCTTCTTTCATCATGTACGCACTGGTCCCTGCTGCCTCAGCCCTAATCGTGATCCTCCCCCAGGAGCCAACAAGGGGATGCTGTCTTATCGTTGCCAGGGCCCTTTAAAGTGGTAAAGGCAACAATCTGTAGTCAATATGGAATAAAAATGTGAAAGGCTAGGTGGCAGTGCCAACACAATTGGTAGTCAGTGATATCTCCCAGCTGCCTCACACAGTGTGTGCGCTCCTGAACTTAGCAGGCTTTCCGAATAATGCTCCAATCCTTCCCTCTTTTCTTTCACTCCTCATTTTTGGATGCTAAGGAGGGATTTCACAAGAAATTGGCCTGGTGCTTCTTCTGATTGGATCACCCTAACTGAATAACTTGGGAGGAGGGATCCTTGACTTCTCTGTTCTTCCTTGATTTTAAATAGCTCCTTTAGCCCCCCTTCCTCTCTCCTTTCCTTCAGTCAAAACCAATCCATCATGGAAAGGTAGTATAAACGTTGCTGGACATTATAGGTTCCAGATTTTAGCCCTGCAGGCACAGATGCACAGTGAACGGAAGGCTGAAGCAGACTGCCCATCAAGACAAAAGTAACAAAGAGGCGGCATAAGACCCCTTAGGCGCCACTGAGTAGGTACAGGGGCCTTTACCAAAGAAACATTGCTACCCCTTAAATCTTTCAGACATCTGATCATTTAGTCACAAAAGTAACACCATGCTGTCTGGATGTGCACAATTTATGAATTCTCTATGAACAATTATATCTACAAGCCTAAAAACGATAACCTGTAGAATGACAGTGTCTCATGGAGAGGATGTGCTTGGTAGGAGAGCAGCATGGTAAACATGCCTAGTTATGAAAGAGTCTCCCAGTGCAAATCCTAACCAGATGATGAGAAGATGACTCTTTGCTTCCTGAAGAGCTTCATAGACATACTCTGTTTGTGTCCCCGAATTCCCTGATCGGGACAAGCTGCCAGTAATGTTTGGAAAATGCATTGGACTAGTCAGATACATCTTGGGAAATAGACACACTGCAAAGCAGCTGCCAATTATAAAATATACAGATATATACACATACAAACAGGCTACAGAACCATCTAAAAGATCAAGATGAATTGTCTTGTCTAAACAGGATAAAAGGAATACTGTTATTGGGCCAAGAACAACAGACATTGGGAAAAAGGACAATGGACCGTTTTCATTGTCAAGCACCGAAGAAAATGCAAAAAAAATAAAAAAAAATAAAAAAAAATAAATATAAATATATACACCCATGGAAATATATCACCTGAATTAGCCTTCACTGGTTTTCAACACAACTCAGGTCTTGTCCTAAGGCAGTGTATGGAAAATTGGCCATATACATCTGATTTATATTGGCTGAACTTGCCAACTTCAATGTAATGTGTATGGGGGACCTCCGACTCTCCCCCATTGGCAGATGTTGGGAGAGATAAGGATTATTAGATTTCAACATAAGAGATAAGATGCTGCCAGAGGTGTCAGGAGGTGGCTTACTCCCCTCACCCCACTGACAGCACATGAATGCTTGGCTGAGGCCAGAATTTCTGTGTATGGGGAAGGGGGGCATTCAGGAGATATGGCTATCAGCCAAACTAGTGTTTGGCCAACGGGAATCTAATGTGCATGGCCACACTAACACAATCCCTGATGAACTGAAGAAGAGACCAAGACTGTCTGGTAGCATGCATCTTTTATCTAAGTTAGGTATTGTTTGACTCTTCTTTGTCCTCCAATGATAATGGAGTCTACTTCATCTATAGACAATATACTTTTGTGACATGTGCAGATCACTGCTGGTACATAAATGTAATGTCCCCTTCAGAAACGTGTGTCAGAAAACAGTGTAAAACCAATATAGCTTCTATTACAACTCCTCACGGGTTGTCACATTACCGAAGTTCCTAATTATGTAATTATACATTCTTTTACCATCATATTAGTGCACAGCAAATTTGGATTTCAGCACTATCTGGGTGACAATCACAGTGGGCGTTGTAATAATGGCCATAGTGGTTGCTGTCCAGTTTTCCCATAAGAGTAGAGTTTTAACAAGGCAGAAAGAGACGATTTGAAGGTAGAAACATGGAAACATAGAATGTGTCGGCAGATAAGAACCATTTGGCCCATCTAGTCTGCCCAATATACTGAATACTATGAATAGCCCCTGGCCCTATCTTATATGAAGGATAGCCTTATGACTATCCCATGCATGCTTAAACCCCTTCACTGTATTTGCAGCTACCACTTCTGCAGGAAGGCTATTCCATGCATCCACTACTCTCTCAGTAAAGTAATACTTCCTGATATTACTTTTAAACCTTTGCCCCTCTAATTTAAAACTATGTCCTCTTGTAGCAGTTTTTCTTCTTTTAAATATTCTCTCCTCTTTTACCTTGTTGATTCCCTTTATGTATTTAAAAGTTTCTATCATATCCCCTCTGTCTCGTCTTTCTTCCAAGCTATACATGTTAAGGTCCTTTAATCTTTTCTGGTAAGTATTAACCAGTGATTTTTTCCTTTTCTTTTAGTGATATGTACATGGTGATCCACACTTAACATGGGATTAATAAATGGAGCAATGTTAATCAACTTTACGAGAAGGATATACTATTTTGCTGTTCACTGGTGGGCAGATGTGCACTTCTCACACTTGGTGTGCACTTGTCCAAATCTGGAATAGAAACTAAATACAATCTTTTTTATATGAAATGTATTCATATCTAATAAACTTATGTGACTTCTTACTCTAGTTTATACTGGCTCTAAAATATGTTACAATGCACAAAGGCCATCCAATAGATAGCTAAACACTGTAGATAATCTCATCCGTCAGTTCAGCTGGCCATACAGAATACTTACAGTATATTGGCCGAACCCACTAATTTAGGTGTATGGATGCCCCCGTATTCTCCCCGATGGCTGATCATGGGAGTGAAGGACTCATTGTTCTCTAGGAGATAAATCACAACCAGAAGTGGTGTACTCTTCTCTCCCTACTCAAAGATGCTTTGCTAAGCCAAGTGTGAATGCGTATGGGGAAGTCGGGAGAGAGGGCTGTCGACCAACAGGTATATTATGTGTATGGTAACCTTAGCTCTGATAATATTTCACTACTGTTCAATCAGATAACTCATATTCCATCGGAGAGAGTACGGGGGCATCCATACACCTAAATTAGTGGGTTCGGCCAATCTACTGTACATATTCTGTATGGCCGGTTTAACTGACGGATGAGATTATTTGCAGCCACTGCCTTATCAAACAGTTTTTTCATACCATATTTTTTTTATACCTTTGTGTTTTTTCATCTGTAAGTACAGTTGATTCCTGTACGCCCTCCTTCTTCTCATTCACAAATTATTTGTTTGCGTTTTAAAATTAATACATAAAAATACCATGCTTTGATGCTTTTTTTTAAATTTTGTGACTGTATGTACAGGCCATACCTACAGTATGCTGCCTTTTCCTAAAGAAAACTCACTGACCCCAAAAATGCTACAAAAACACGCTGGTCCAGAGTTACTAAAAAGTAGCACAATTTGGTGCCAAATAGTTTCTACACTGTTTACTGACATAGCAGAGCTAGAGAGGGTGCAGAGGAGGACAACTAATGTAATAACTGAAATGGACTACAGTACCCAGAAAGATTGTCAAAAATAGGGTTATTCACTTTAGAAAAAAAGACATCTGAGGGTCTATTATCTATGTATAACTATATCAGGGGTCAGTACAGAGATCTCTCCCATCATTCATTTATCCCCAGGACTGTGATGAGGGGACATCCTCTGCGTCTGGAGGAAGGATGGTTTGTACACAAACATAGAAGAGGATTCTTTACGGTAAGAGCAGTGAGACTATGGAACTCTCTGCCTGAGGAGGTGGTGATGGTGAGTACAATAAAGGAATTCAAGAGGGGCCTGGATGTATTTCTGGAGTATAGCACAGATTATAGTTATTAGATTTCTGGAGAAAGGTCATTGGTCGGGAATAAATTTTTCCCCTTAAAATGAGAAAAATTGGCTTCTACCTCACACGCTTTTTTTCCTTCCTCTGGATCAACTTGCAGGATAACAGGCTGAACTGGATGGACAAATGTTTTTTTTTCAGCCTTACAAACTATGTTACTCTGTTACTAAAGGGTGGGGCTTACCAGAAAGGGGTGGAGGGTTTTTTGGGAAATGGGTGGGGGTTAAGATGCACCATTTTGCTCCAAAATTTGCCACAATTATGGAGTAAAAATCTGTATCAAAGTAAGCAAACCAATAGTTGGTATAGAGTCAGAGAAAAGTGTCTATCCCTGCATGACATTATCATCCGGCCGATTCCCTGTGATAAATCTGGTGCAGGTCTACGCAGCCTGTCTATATTTATGCCATCTATAGGATAATAGTCGGAACCGCTGTGTATGTAGAGCAGACCTTACATATTTACTGTAGCTTTGAACAGAGCTATTTTATAGGGATAAAGTTGTATCTCAGTACTACTTATTTCATTATTTATTTACAGATTGTGTGCAATTTCTTCTACTAAATGGAGGACAAATATCTACAATATTTTGTGAAAAATGTAATGTTCGACCACGGGCAACAATGAGAATTACTAGACATAACAGTATAAATCATACTCTAATGTCATGCAAAGATCCAGGGTATCCCAACAGCTCTTCTCTGTAGTATATTATGGTGTCGATAGACTTATCTCAATTCCAATAATTTACATTTACAAGGTCATAGCGTTAAAATCATATGTAGTATAAAGACCAAAAAGTTTCCCCTAATTTATACCCCATAGGAGTCAGCCAGGGCAGAGGATCAGCGTATAGGTCAGTGCGTCCATGCCATCACAGACATACAAGGTCTGATTTGTATTTATTTCAGACCTGTTGACCAGTGCAGATTACCAGTAACAGCTTGTCATTGTTTAACCAGTTCATTGTGAGAGTCACTAGATTTTTCAGAGTCCCATAAAATATTTTTTTTTCCCCCCTGAAAATGACGTTCGTTGTATGGATCAACATGGCAAATGTAACATCTAAAGAAGCAATCTAAGGCTACATTCACACTGGCGTTCGGTGCGGATCCGTCCTGTATCTGCACAGACGGATCCGCACCAATAATGCAAATGCTTGTATCCGTTCATAACGGATCCGTTTGCATTATTCATTCAACAAAAAGTCTAAGTCAAAACGGATCCGTCCTGGCTTACATTGAAAGTCAATGGGGGACGGATCCATTTTCAATTGCACCACATTGTGTCAGTGAAAACGGATCTGTCCCCATTGACTTACATTGTAAGTCTGGACGGATCCGTTGGGCTCCGCATCGTCAGGCGGACACCAAAACGCTGCAAGCTGCGTTTTAGTGACCGCCTCAAAAACGGAACGGAGACCAAACGCAGCCAAACTGATGCATTCTGAACGGATCCTTATCCATTCACAATGCATTGGGGCTGAACTGATCCGTTTTGGGTTGCTTGTGAGAGCCCTGAAACTGATCTCACAAGCGGACCCAGAAACGCCAGTGTGAAAGGAGCCTAATCAAAGCCATTTGCCTCTCGGTGGACTGCTAACTTTGTTGCATGAACTCGCTTGGCATAGGAAGAGTTAAGAAGGGACCTATTGCATCAAACAGTGAAGGGGTTAATCCAGCAAACTGCTCTGAACAGGGTTCAGCACTGTCATATGTGAGCAATTAGCACCATATTCCTACTAAATAAGATACAGATGTGTCATGACCAGCACATTATCTTTGATGTCCTGTGGTCTGCCATGTGCTTTAACCCCATCACTCCTAAAGATACATATCCATCCGTCTATGTGCTTCTTGGATGACAATCCATAGGAGGACCCTATAAATACTCAACATCGTATTGAGCCTCAATAGTCTATCTCATTATGTGGAGACCACCTTCACAAAAATACTGTATATTGAATGCTACATTAGATGCCTCTGACCTTATTCTAGGATACAGAGGAAAAATTCCTTATAATTTGTCACTAGCTATTCTTCAGATTAGTGTCATGAGCCGCAGACATGTCTTCCCCTTCAGGTAATACTTCTCAAAAAGAACTTCTTTTTTGGAACATAATGGGTACATTTACTAATACTGGCACACTAATAAGCAGTACATCGGTATTTAGTTACACTACCATCTATGCAATATTCCCCGACAGGGCGCAATACAGACCAACTTGAAAGCTACCCCCCCCCCCCCTTCTTTTTTTCTACCACTTACCAAAATGTCATGGCATCGGAAAAAGTTTTTGGGACAGTGTCGGCAGTGTCTGATGCATTTGCATTTAAGCTTCTCCTCCATTTCAGCTTTCTTATTTTCAGTGACCAGTTGCAATCATTTTAGTTAGAATAATTGACATTATAAAATAACACATGTAAAGCTCATTGTAATGACTGGGTCCTAATAATCCTGGGCAAAAAGAGAAAAAAAAAAAGCAATGGGGAAAACAAGTACAGAAAAAAATTCTGAAATGTGTTATATAATTCCACTCTACTGTTTCCCTCTACTAATAAAACTATTTCTACTGACTTGTTATTAACATTGACTGCACTAATTATGTGAAATACCATATGACTAATTCCATCATTCAAAGAATTTATCATTGCTTTATTTTTATTTATTTTTTATATTAAAGGGGACCATAAAATTAGATTTTCCTCTATTACCGTAAATGCATGTTTTATCACTAGAAAAAAAAAAAGGATTACAATAATTACTAAATACAACCCCCCCCCCCCCTCATTTTTACAATTTGCTGTTATTTATATATTTATGTTGACCTGGCTCACAGTAAGACATTTTCCATATTTTCTACCTGTTATGAAACAATTCATATTTGCACATAGCCACCTTATTTCAAATTTTTTCCAGAAGTTTATAATAATGAAGAAAGATGAAAGACAGATTGCCTCACATGAGAGCATTAGTTCTACATTATCTACCCATTTTGAACTTTTTTATGCTTTTTAACTTATCTAATTTAATTTAATAATTATTACTTACATTTTTATAGAAATATATTATCAGATTGTGCAGATTTGTACCAATGTTGCTTCAGATGAAAAAAAATAATAATAATCCACAATCATTTCCTTCCATCCTCCCACTAGGAGATGGCATCTAAACATTAGGAGTCTGAAATGATGTGGAGATGTGTAGTAAGGTGTTATGGAGTGATGATGAGTCTAAATGATAGTTTTAAGGAAGTAACAAAAAGTGGTATGTATGCCAACAAAGCAAGGAGAGTCTTAGAACCATGTGTGTAGCCATCAGTCATCTTGGTAGAGAATTAGTGATTGTTTGGTCATGTCTAACAACATCTGGAGCTGGGGATTAGTTTTTAATTAAAGGGATAATGAATGCCGATGCATAAAAATACATATGATGAGTATAAAACTAGTAAAGTCTAAAGCAAATAATGACCCAAAGCTCACTTAATAAATAAAGTAGTGCCTTTTGTGTTCAGAACAATGGACTGACCTCACCAAAATCCAGAACTTTAGATGACGCTGGCCATACCTATTAGATAGCTGTCAGCCAACGGCTTGTCTGGCGATCATCTGTCTACCCCAATCCCCCCATACACATGCACATTTCACTCCTCTGGCAGCAGTTGAAATTCAAATGGTCAGCCAGTCCCTGATTTCAGAAAGATCATCTGTTCATCTAATGTGTATGTTGGCCTCCAACTCTTCCCCAGAGGCTGAGGTCTGTAAGAAGTTTGGAGGTCACTATACAGATTAAAATTTTAAATGATCTAATAGTTCAGGACACCCAAATTACCAAATAAATATATTGAGGCTATTACATATATAAAGAAACATGCTTAATCTGGGTCCTAGCTATAAGGAGTCAGGTAATCAGTGAAGATACACAAATCACCATTCCAAGTGCTATGAGTTTAACTTCAAGTCTGTATATACAAAAACATCGGGGTGAGTTGTGTAAGCCATCCATACTGTTAACTGCAAACTCTGTGGCTCCAAAAGGATACTAAGTGGTAGGATCCTATTGTGAATTTGACAAATGCTCAGGTGCACACTTGTCTAAAGTAGTGACTTGTCTAGACCATTGACCATGGTCAAACCTAAATGTATAGCCTGTGGCACTACGCTGTCATGTCATGGTCATCTCAGACAATAATCTGGTTTGATGGAGATGTGGTTCCAATACAGTATGTTCTATTTTTTATTTTTTTCTGAGAATAACCTGTGAGGTTTTGGTTGCACAAAAGTGACAACTGTTAGAATATAACAAGCTCCTACAGCCAGTGGAATTACTGAAACAATCAAATCACAATTCTCTTTTCTTGTCTTCTTTCAACCAATATCTGAAGAAAACTAACTTCAGTCTCACTAATATGAATTATGAACCCCATTTCAGGATAGATGCTGATAGATGAATTCCCTGCCTGAGGATGGATTTAGGTCTCCCCCATATATAAAATATGTCACTGATGAAACATAACCATACTACAGTGTAGTCTTCAAATAGATGATGTGTGTAAATCAATTTTTTCTCAAATGCTTTGCTGTGAGCATTTGGACATGGGAAGGAGCCATGTGGGACCCCATCGCAGTACCTATTTTTATGTAATAAGGGTCCCTGAACAAATAAAAAAATTCTTCCAGAGGAAATTTGAGGAGTGTCATACAAAATTCCTGTTGTGAAGCAATAAGGCAGGAACTCTTGCCAAATAATTTTTAAATAGCAGACATTTGCTTGGTGTGCACAGTTTAATTATTCGTGCTGTTTACAGCCATTGTAGTAAGAATAATGTTCTAATTATTAAAGGGCATCTGTCAGCAGATTTGTCCCTATGACACTGGCTGACCTGTTACATGTGCACTTGGCAGCTGAAGGCATCTGTGTTGGTCCCATGTTCATATGTGCCCACATTACTGAGAAACATGATGTTTTATTATATGCAAATGAGGCTCTAGGAGCAACGGGGGAGTTACCATTACACCTAGAGGGTCTGCTCTCTCTGCAACTGCCGTGTCCTCTGCACTTTGATTGATAGGGTCAGGCAGTGAAAACATCATAACACCTGGCCCTGTCAATCAAAGTAGAGAGGGAGAGGCAGTTGCAGAGAGAGCAGAGCCTCTAGGAGTAATGGAAACTCTCCCGTTGCTCCTAGAACCTCACTTTGCATATATTAAAACATCATTGTTTCTCAGCAATGCGGACACATATGAACATGGGACCAACACAGATGCCTTCAGCTGCCAAGCGCACATGTAACAGGTCAGCCAGTGTCATAGGTACAAATCTGCTGACAGATGCCCTTTAAGCAATGGGCAATAAGTCAGAAATATCAAATAAAAAGAATGTAGTAATCAGGAATAAGATGTTAACATATATCTCCAGGAGTGACAAAATGCAATCAGCAGATGCTGTGGACTGTGGACTATCCAGATGGTTTTCATGCATCTTAGGGCCCTATTACGCTGCCAGATGTTTGGGCAGTGTGAGCGCTGATGGTTGATAACACATCCGTCGGCGCTTGTTTGCACTGGCCTGATTACACTGAATGTGGGTGGAATGATTGCTACCACAGTCACTCCGCCTTCATTTTGTTCTCTCGGCAGCACATCCCTGATTACACCAGGAGATGTGCTTGTTCATCAGCTGATCGGCTGCTCAAATTGGCCCGAAAATCGTACGGTCTAATAGGTAAACTATAGGCAAACTATAAACACTGATGTGATAGGAATTTTTTTTTTAGCAAGAAAGTTTTGCTATCAACCACACCCAATCGTACTCTAGGGATCATGACAGAGAGATATATGTCATAGTATCAGGGAACTGTGAAAGATCTCATCAACCTACATGGTGATAAATGGCTCCACCTCCGTTAGCAGGTTTAATTAGAATGCTTAGGCTACTTTCACACTTGTGGCAGAGTGATCCGGCAAGCAGTTCCGTCGCCGGAGTGATCAGGCAATCTGCATGCAAACGGATAGCATTTGTATACGGATGCGGATCCGTCTTACAAATGCATTGCAAGAACGGATCCGTCTCTACGGATGTCATCCAGAGAAACGGATCCGTTATCTATTTTTTTCACATTTTTACGGATCCGGCACTAATACATTTCAATGTAAATTAATGCAGGATCCGGCATTCCGGCAACTGATCCGGAATTTTGGACGGAGATAATACTGCAGCATGCTGCGATATTTCCTCCTTCCAAAACACCGTTCAGTGACTGAACTGAAGACATGCTGATGCATCCTGAACGGATTTCTCTCCATTCAGAATGCACAGGGATAAAATTGATCAGTTCTTTTCCGGTATTGAGCCCCAATTAACTCAGTGCCGGAAAAGAAAAACGCTAGTGTGAAAGTACCCTTAGCTTCATCTGTACAGAATCCAGTGCTTCTTTCTCCGCTTGTTTGTAGACAGAAGTTATAGAACTATTTGTGCTATATTATACTAATGTTTATTTTCTATTCCTCTATAGTACACTATTGAATGAGAGGAGATCAAGGACTGTGGACCAACATAACCGTCGGGAATAAGTGACACTTTGATATACCCATCGAACCACCGCTTTATCCCTATCCAGATTGCACTATGTATAATTTTCTCATGCCTCTGTTTGCCGGATTTTTCCTATATACCCCATAAGCCAGATAGAGAGGAGATCCCTCTTGGGCTGTGTGGTGTGATAACGGACCACTGGTTAGACCTGATGGCTGTCCGCATTGATATGCGGTATTCCACAAGTCATTTCCCGGTGGGGGAGGTGGACAATCCTGTGCAAAGGACGATCCCCTCCCACCGTACACACTTTGCCCTTGTTTAGTATAATGGCTGTGTATTTTGCCATGAGATTGCCATGAATGTAGATGGCGCCTGACTCCCGACGATAATTACGGGCATGTGCAGACCACCTGTCCGGTCTATTACCTGTTTAAAGATGGCTATCGCGGTGCGGAGTCCCAGTGCGCATGCGCCGGATATTTAGCGCATGCGCAATGGGTTTTGCAAACACGTAATCAATGGTGGCAACCTGGAGCAGGCGCAATGCGGTTTGGATAACGCTAAGAAGAATCCATGTGGATTTGTATGTATATACCCGATCGGTATTGTTTTGTCCATCCCCCTGATCTCTTCTCCCTCATTACACATGATGTGCTACACCCGATCTAGGAACTTTGGAACAGGTTGTAGTTTATATTGCACTTGCACTTTATGTATTGATATGATGACACTACATTGCTCTCTATGGGCATACTTCAATGCGTTATGATGTCATCTGTATGAATTTATGCACTGATTACTTTATATTTGAACACTATTTTGTTTGTTTTTGTATCTATGAATGTTTTGTATCACATGATTTGTAACATGATCTGTATCACATGATTGTCCCATGATCTTGTAATTGAATTGACTTCACTTCCTGTTGGGTATATATATATCTCACAGTATGCACTTGTTCTTTGCTTGAGAAAGGCTCTAGTTCAGAGCCGAAACGTTGCATCACATGGGTGAATAAAGAAAAACCTTTTCTGTGGATTCCAGGAGTGCTGTTCCTTTTTCTATTTATATACAAGGGGTAAGCAGCTCATTCCCCAGTGAACGTGCACCCAACCTTTCTAACCATTTTTGGTCAGTGCCGCCATTCTTCTATACTATACTATATATATATATATATATGCAAAATGGCAGCACCAGATATAAGGAAGCAGAAAGAGGTGCAAGCCCAATTGTACCAGTGTCCAATAGTAAAAGTGTAAATAGGCAGCACACTCCAAAAATAAAAGTGAAAAAATATTTATTTACCCATGTGGACGCGATGTTTCGGCTCAACGCGTTTGAGAAAGGCCATTGAGCCGAAATGTCGCGTGCATCCACACAGGTGAATAAATAATATTTTTAGTACTTTTATTTTTTCAGTGTGCTGCCTATTTACTTTATTTGACATATATATATATATATATATATATATATAATATAGTAATCACAGGTCGGCACTGCTGTATATGGTCACGGTGCACGAGTCTATGGGATGGCGTCCCAATGTAGAATCAATAAAGAAGACCGTCACTCGCTGTTGATAATTCTTTCTTTGTATTTATTCAGTCACATGTACAGGCAATAAGTGACGCGTTTCGGTGCTACCGCACCTTCCTCAGACTTATCATCATACAAAGAACATTTCATGTTCGCTCTATTTATTGGGTGAATTGTACAAAAAATACTTTTTTCAAATTGAAGTTTTTCTTAAAAGTTGCACATTGACACCAAACTGAATTATTAAAATGGGTTGCTTAATTTGTGACAGTCATTTTGATAGCTAAAATGTATAGACGCGCATGAACGGCACAGCTATGGTGATGGTTTTGGATGGTGCGAGCATTTATAAAAACACACTCCTGAAGATTGAAATTGCAACACCAAGAAGTACAAACTGTAAGGCAGGTGTCGCTAAGATCTGCAGATGATCAAATTTTCAAGCACCTAACTCCAATCTGTGGCATGTATGAGGGGCATAAAGGCCAGATTGAATGGATCAAGTCGCGTGGGATGATTGTGCGATACCTCCTGTTCATCGATGTGCCAGTTATCGCCACTGAAAGGGACAGAATCATACGCGCCTAGGCTGAGATGTTAGCACTGTTCCACATTGCATGTCTCAGTGGTTAGGAGAACAACAATGAACTGGAATGACAGCAAGAGGTGCACAGAGGTGAAGCTCTCTATGGACGGATGATCTGATTAGAAGAGTGGCACATAGTGATCCATTCTGTGCTTCAAGTGAAATTGGGCTGTGTAAAAGGGGCTGGATCGGAAGATGATCTTATGTCCTAAAAACTTTTTAATTTGCAGTTTTATATGGCAATGGGGGGGGGGGGGGGGGGTAATTAATGTGCATACCATTTACTTTACTGATGGATGAATATAAAGTCCTCTGGAAACAAAAAGCAGTAGTAATAGTTGGCCCGGGGTTAAATTACTGCATCCATTATCTCAACGTTTTAGGAAAGATGTCATCTTATGCTGAAAAATCATAATGTATTTTACACTCGGGAATACACGATAACACATGGCTGTAGAGATAGCCGTCTCGAATAGCATGCAAAATGAACTGTGGTTAATTAGCATCTTATCTAAAAACTAAATGCCTTAAAGGAAACGTGTCACTAAAAATGTTTTCTGCCAGTTAAAACCAGATAGAAGCACACACAGATCCTTTTTTCTAATGTGATTTTATTTTCTGACTGTAGATTTATTCGAAATACTGACGCGGATTTCCCAATGAACAAGGATATTTGACAGGTTAAAAAATCATTGTTTGCAGGCGCCTGTTAAATTGGGCTTTCTAATACACCCGTATGTCCTGAAGATAATTATGGGGGCGGCCATCTTTCCTGACCTGTTCTTAACAGCATTTACAGAGCAATAAAAAATTGCTTTATGGCAGCCACATGACACAACGGGGAGAGGACCTCAGTCACTTGGGAGAGTTTTCTAGGCATGCTCTGTGACCTGTGCAGAGGACATTGTACAAGGAAGGAATAGATAAGCTCTGACAATCACCTATTGTGAATGGTGGATCCTGTCTTATCTGTGCACAGTGGTGATATCTCCTTATCATTACAGGCAGGATAAGCAGGTAACTGCAATAAAGTGATCTGTACAGACAAAGAAGTAATGCCTATTATTAGGCTTAGTGGCCAGTGGGAAAAAAAATGCTGGATTTTCTGGATTTTGTTTAGATATTGTGATATGGAAAATTAAAATAACATCATCAAAAAATATTTCAAAATATGTTAAACATAAAAACATGATTTAAACAATAGGTCATTTTTGGATGACACATTCCCATTAAAGTCATAGGTCTTGTGCTTGATAAGAAGCCTCACAGCAAAGTGACATGTCCCTACAAAGCAATCACAGTGAATATTATGCTAGTAAATAGGAGCCTAGCCATGGCCACCACACAGTGGATGGAGCCTCCTGATTCAAGCTCCGAGTTAGCACTGTGTTATATCCTGCATCGGCGGCTGCTGAGAATGGCTGATTGGTGGGGGTGTTGGTAGTTGTTCCCCCACCAATCTGACATTGTTGACCTATACTATGGATTTTTTTTTGTCCTCCGCTCCCATTTCATCATGTTTATGGCATCATATTCATCTATTGCTTCTATCCATGTCATTTTTTAACCTTGTCTCAATAAAATGTACTTTTTTGGTATCATGAGCTCCTTTTCTTTTGTTTTCGCTATGGATATGTAGAGCCTAGACAACCCCTTGAGGCCCAGTGATACAAATGGTTTGTCCCTGCAGCTGACCTACAGCTTTCAGCTCTTCCTGCTTTGATCGCATGACTTTCCACAGAAAGCACAATGTCTTGTCCTCACTCACATGAGTCCATGTCCCTAGTGGGACTCACAATCTAATTTCCCTATCTTGTGCAAACTAGGGACATTTTCTGGGAAGCCAATGAACCTATCAGTATAAACATAATGTGATGTTACTGTATATAAATATGTGTCAATGTGATATTACTATATACTGTATAAATATTAGAAATTATGAAATAACATAACTTTTATTGGGTATTTGCTTTCCTTGTATAAATTGCCACAATTTTAAAACATGACAGGAGGCTTCCTATTTTGCATTAACTCTCTTTACTAACTCCACAGCAGTAAAGAAAAAAATGTAAAGAGTAACAAGTAGATCACTCCGCCGCATAGTATATAAGGGTCATGCTGCCTGTACACTTCCTCTTTCTTTACTGCTCCATCAGCAGACAGGTCAGACTTTTTGCTCCCCTGGAGCTATATCACTTCTTGTGCATTTATTTCTTACTATATCGTATTATTATCATTTACCTCGGGTTCCTCAGGTCCCCTTCTAGCCTGGAGTGCCTCCTGGCTCCCTCCTTTTCGCAGCCGTTTTCCCGCCATTTTCGCGGCCGTTTTCCCGCCGTTTTCATGCCGGCCCGCTTCCAAATCACGGCTGGCCCCAAAAAATTTAGTACCCGGCTTACGGCCTACACTCGTGGCCGCCATTTTGGATTGCGGACATCGCGGGATTTCGCAGCCATCTTAATTTTACCTCATAACATCTCATTGGGGATTCAGTGTGACTGTACTAATTAGCTGTTACTCCCTCATTACTGGTTTTCACCCCTGTGCCTATCTCAGACTACTATTCAGTTCTCTCTGTGCCTCATGTGGCGGGGTCAGTCAGGTCAGTGCTGCTGCCTGTTTATTATTGTGACCTGCACTTAAGGGTTTCAACCCTGTGCGACCGGGGTGAGCCCCCACTATTAATACGCTGCTTATTGGGAGACTAGCTGTTGCAGTTCTCTCTAACTGGGTGAGCCCCAGTTTATAAGGTCACTACTTTACCCTGCTGGGGTTTATACTGGGCTTTGTTCCCATACTATTAAAACTGACCATACGCCTGTTCTCAAGACCTGGGTGCCCGTTTATTACTGTGCCTTTCAGTGACATACCAGCCGACCCTTATCATGGAGAATTCCCAGAATGTCCCTGTAGACTTCCAGGCTATGATTAACGCAGCTGTCGCTGCCTCTGTGGAGAAGGCACTCTCCAAGGCCCGAGCTTCGGCTCCTGACGTACCTAAAACTCGCAGACGTCCACGACACGAGTCGGACTCCGACCTGTCCGACTATCAGACAGGGGATGAATCCCGCCCTACGAAACGCCACGACAAAGGCGAGGACTATACACCCAAACCACCCAAGGGTAAGGCACCTGCCAAACGTAAAACTGCCAAACTTCACACTCCGGCCCCGCATCAGGAGTACTCTTCAGAAGAAGAACAGGACCCTACCCACTCCATGTCAGTGCTAGATGAGTGGCAAGCTGACGCTTCAGAGTCGGATTACGACGCATGGGGCTCGGACGAGAAGTCTGTTTCCGCTTTCATGCAGGAGACCCTCCTGGGTGCGGCCCAGGCAAGAGGTATCGAAGACACTGCTGACGCAGAACCTCCTCTTGACTCAGACACCATTATGGACCCCTCAGGTCAGGCGATGTTCGATCCTCGCAACATACGACACCCCAGATCGGGTGAATGGTCGCCTCCGGAACACCTTTCCAGGTTCATGCACCTGTGGCTCCGCAAACCTCTGGAGAAAGAGGTCCGCAACCGACTCAGGTCTGAATGCCCACGCCCTTCCCTGCCGGATAAGGTCGCTCAGACCCCAGAATTTGACAAAGTTATGACGACCTTTATGATGCGCAGTGGCAGAGACCCTCGACGGGGGGTAGAGAAAGGCCTATGGGGCGCCCAAGATAACCTACTGGATTCCGTAGGCCCCCTGGCTCGCATTATGTATCTGGCGGATGATGCCTACGCCAAAGCCGATTCCTTATCCACCGAGGACTTCAGAGAATGGGCACATGACATTCGTGAGTGGGCACAACGTTGTTTTTGTTTCATCGGAAACGCCAATGTTACGCTCTCTTCGGAGAGACGAAAAGCAGCGTTATTCCGTATTAACGGTAAATTGGCAGACCTTGGCACAAAAGAGATTGGGCCCCAGGCACAAGGGAAACTTTTCGGTGAACCATTCCTCAAGGAATTAAACAAACATGTCAACGTGTTCACCTCCCTTAATAAGGCGCAATCCTCAATGCGCAGTGTCTTCAGGAGCAACCCTACCAGAGGGGTTTTTGGAAGGGCTGGCCGGCAACGGGGCCGTGCCGCCAGCCGATTTTGGCCTTCAGGCCCCCGTACTCAACCAACACCATTTTATCCGACAAGGGATTATCAGCAACGACCCTTTTCCAGAGGCTCGGATAGAGGCCGTGGAATCCGCGGACGTTCCCGCTTTACTGCAGGTAAGGACCCATATTCCTCCGTTGTTACCATGTACCCGCACTGCGGGCCGTATTTCCCTTTCTTTCCACAATTGGGCCGCCCTTTGCTCAGACGCTTGGATTCTACAAACAGTGCAGGGATATATCATAGACCTAGTGGGAACCCCCTTTCAGGTTCAGCCCCCTCACCCCATCCACATGTCGTCTTTCGACCACAACCTCGTCAACGCAGAGCTACGCGAGCTTCGGGACAAAGGGGCTATTCAACCAGTCCACGAACAGGGAGGTTACTTCAGCAACATCTTCCTCGTGCGGAAGAAGTCGGGAGAATACCGCCCAGTTACCAATCTTCGCGCCCTCAACGCGTACGTGGTCTATCGCCACTTCAAGATGGAGGGCATCCACCTCCTGCGGGACCTTCTTCGCAGCAACGACTGGTTCGCCAGTCTCGATCTAAAAGATGCATACCTGTCAGTCCCGGTGCACCCGGACTGTCGAGCACTCCTACGTTTCCTCTGGCATGGTCGCCCTTGGCAATTCACTTGCCTCCCTTTCGGGCTCAGCCCAGCCCCATGGTGTTTCACCAAACTCCTAAAACCGGTGATGGCCCACCTGAGGTCCAGGGGCATTCGATGCATCATCTACTTGGACGACCTCCTCCTGTTCTGCTCCGACGAACGCAGACTACGCCAACACATTCACCTGGCAGTATCCCTACTGGAATCTCTGGGCTTCGTGGTAAACCAACAGAAATCGGAGCTGACCCCTACCCAGACGATACAATTCCTCGGCTTCGAGATCGACTCGACGACGTGCACTCTGAGGCTACCAACCTCAAAGATCGCAACCATTCGCAAGGAGATTCGCAGAGTTCTCCGACTCGATTCCATCCCTCTACGCAACCTGGCCAGGATTGTGGGACTCCTCTCAGCTTCTATTCAAGCCATATTTCCGGGTCCTCTCCACTACAGGGCCATGCAACGACTCAAGGCAAAATACCTTCGCCACAGACCTACCTACGATCAACCCGTCCCGGTGACGACGGAAGTTCGCGAAGAGCTGTCATGGTGGCTGGACAGCATGCAAGCCTGGAACGGCAAGGCCATATTCGGAGACACTCCAGATTTCGTTTTAGAATCAGACGCCAGCATGTGGGGATGGGGTGCCACCAACGGAACCATCTCCACGGCAGGAGCATGGACGACGCAGGAGCTCTCCATGCACATCAATTGCCTCAAACTCCTAGCAGGATCCTTCGCGATTCGCAGCCTGGCTCGGGAGAGCTCCAATTGTTGCATCCTCCTTCGCATGGACAACATCTCCGCAGTCCAGTACATCAACCGCCTAGGAGGCGCTCGCTCACGCCTACTGTCGGATATCACGAGGAACATCTTCGACTACTGCCTCCCTCGCAACATCACGTTACAAGCGGAATACTTGCCGGGAGAAATCAACCTCACAGCCGACTGGTTCTCTCGCCACTGGAGAGACGTCAGCGACTGGAAGCTGAACACGAGAATCTTCAGGGCCCTGGCAGCCCGGAGGGGTCCCTTTCACCTGGATCTGTACGCCTCTCGCAACAATCACCAGACCCCGGAGTTCTTCAGCTGGCTTCCGGACCCGGAGAGCAAGGCGACAGACGCTTTTCTCCAACAATGGCCGGCGACAGGAGCCTACGCTTTTCCCCCATTCTCCATGATTGCAAGAACACTACACCAGATGCTGACACAGCAAATCAAACTGGTTCTCATAACGCCCTTGTGGCAGAGTCAACCATGGTTCCCGGACCTCCTGGCCTCCTCCTACATGGATCCTCTCCTCCTTCCATCCTTCCAGGACCTGCCCAAGGATCCCAAAGGATGTCTCCACCCGCTCATCCTGGAAGATCGACTACCCCTGGTGGCTTGGTCTCTTTCCGGGGTTCCTGGCGAGTCAGCGGACTATCGCAGACTGCTAGGGACCTCTTATGGGACTCATGGGCCCCGGGAACTAGACGCTGCTACCTTTCAGCTTGGGCCTCCTGGTCTACTTGGTGCATGGAACGGGACACCGATCCATTTACGGCACCTGTTCCCATGATTCTCAATTTTCTTTCCTCCTTGTTTTCTTCTGGCCGCTCTTATCGCTCTATCAACGTCGTTCGCTCCGCGATTTCGGCAGCCCATACTCCCGTCAGCAAAGATCCTCTGGTCTGTCGCCTACTCCGCGGCATGCGGCTCCGCCGCCCCCCAGCCCCCAAATACCATCACCTATGGGACGTGGGACTGGTTCTCCGTTTTTTCAGGGATTGGCCTCCGAATGACCGCCTCTCCCTTCGCCAACTATCCGCTAAGTGCGCTTTTCTCCTCTGTCTTGTGTCTTTCCGACAGGTGTCGGACGTTCGGGCCTTCGATGTCGATGCCTTTGAGGTGACCCCTGAAGGAGTCACTTTCCATATCTCTCGTCGCACTAAATCAGGTTCGACGTCGGTCTCTTATCCCTTTTTTCCAGACGACCCGCAGCTCTGTGTTGTGTCCACCCTTCGCAGTTATGTTTCGGTTACCTCCTCACTCCGTTCCTCTACGTCGGGTCAACTCCTAGTTTCCTACGTGCGCCCTTACGCCCCAGTCTCTGTCACCACGCTGGCCCGTTGGATCCGCTGGATCCTTTCCCTCACAGGTATAGACCCCGCTTTCGGCGCCCACTCCGTTCGCGGAACGGCGGCTTCAGCAGCCCTAATGGCAGGGGCGTCCCTTTCGGATATTCTCCGAACGGCGGACTGGTCTAGGGAATCTACTTTCCGTACCTTTTATTTTCGCACTCCCCCTTCTGCTGGGACATCTCTTCTTCAGCGTTAAAATTGCAAAATAGGAAGCCTCCTGTCATGTTTTAAAATTGAAGATTATGCTAGCTTTAGTGTACTAATAATCTTAATTTTAATAAAGACAGGAGGCGAGTATTTTCCCTCCCTTCTATTCCCTACCCTGACTCTTTGGGGGAGTGAATCTCAAGGTGTCGGATATGGGGCTCGATTTTAATAATCTCTCTGTTTTGGGACATATTCAGAATTTCTCACCCTAAGTATTGCCTCCCTGACGGGCAGTTCTTAGTTGTATTACATACTTACACCTACCATACATTTAGCCACTAGATAATTTGCACGCTATTTGTAATGATTTAATTTTACACTATTCTGTTAAAGCCCATAAGCGTGAATAGTTACGATTCTATACCTAACCTATTTTATACTCTCCTTTCAGCGTAACCCTCTTCAGGTCCTCCACTGGTCGCTGGTTTGTTAATCTTACGACCCCATAGGATGAGATGAGAGCTTCGTTCGGTCTTACCTCCAACCTCGTTTACTAGAAGTCTCCTCAAGTTCTGCTCGCCAGAAACCGCTGTTACAGTTTTCGTTGAATTTCTGGATGTTCGAGCTCAACCTGGACTTTGATGTCGCTTTTAGAAAGAGGAAGTGTACAGGCAGCATGACCCTTATATACTATGCGGCAGAGTGATCTACTTGTTACTCTTTACATTTTTTTCTTTACTGCTGTGGAGTTAGTAAAGAGAGTTAATGCAAAATACTCGCCTCCTGTCTTTATTAAAATTAAGATTATTAGTACACTAAAGCCAGCATAATCTTCAATTGTATATATTATTAAATAGCAGTGATATATCCCTGTATGACCCATGCCAATCTCTAAATAAAATGGCAGATGCTTCCCCTGGAGGTCAGAGTATTGATCCATTTATAGTCTTCAGCTGAGCTGTGCCATCAGGAACTCTCCTATCACTATTGCCCCTATATACCAGACATTGGTGGTATTCCTTATACACTCATTGACAAAAAATAAGTAAATAACGCACCAAGAAGGATTTGTTGGTTTTGCGAGCTTGACTTGTCTGTCTTTGTGTATAATATCAAGAGATAATTATATAAACTTTAAGATAAAGTCATTTTTTTTTTTTTTTTTTATTTCTAAATATCTTTATTGCTTTTCTTACATAAAAACAATATAAAACAGTTATCTGATCACAGAGAATAAGCACGTATGACAGGTACATTTAAGCGGTGTATCGCTTCGATACTAAACAACGCACATACATACAAAGGCATCTATATCCAGGGTTACCCTAGATTAGTATCAATTCTCTGTCACACATATCAAAGCCCGAAGACCCACCCCCCCCCCCCCCCCCCAAGGTGATCTATCTTTCACCCATTGTCGCAGGATTATTACCTTAGCCAACAGAAATCCCCTCAACCAGTAAATCTGTTCATTTTTGGTAGTTCTTTTTTTATATTCGGGGGGGGGGGGGGAAGTCCTAGCACGACTACTTGGATAGTTAAGGGGGGGCTATTCCCACTTTGTACCGCCATCGCCTGAAATATGCTACCCCAAAAGCTCTTAATAACTGGGCAATCCCACAGCATATGCACAAACCCTGCGGCTACAAGAGAGCATTTTCAAGCAGCTAAATTCTTGACCCTTGTTACTATACATTTTAGATAAAAGACTCGGGGTAACATATAAACGGTGTATTATTTTAAATTGTGTCAACCAGGTGTTGTCGTGAGAGGGAAGCCTTCTTGATGTTTTGATATATTTCCCGCCATTGTGAAGGATTACATTCCCTTATATCCGCCTTCCATTTATCTACACTTTTAAATTTAGTGACAATGCTTAGTTCCTCAATAAATCTCCTATATATTAGTGAGATCTTAACTTTATTCCCTACTATATTATAGCAAAATAATAAAAACCTCTGAGTGACTGTTATCAAAGGTAGTTTTTTAAGCGTACATGCTAATGCGTGTTGTAGTTGATAATATCTATAGTGTTCTAGTGCCGTTATTGGTGTCTGTTGAAACAGTTCCCCTATTAATTTAATTTTCCCTTTCGTGCATATATGTGAGACTAGCGTGATACCTCTTCGAGTCCAATAATCATTTTCGTTAAGTGTCGAGAATTCGGTTAACGCAGGGTTATCCCATAGCGGGGAAAAGTCCAGAACTTGAGGGGCCTGGATAAGCACCTTGATTTTATTCCAGGTCTTCTGTAGCGCAGCCCCGATGGGGCAGGAAAAATCTGCACGCTCGAGAAGCCCGGATTCCAGTATACTGAATATATTATATGTATGCTGTTGGCGTTGCCCTAAAATATGGGACAATAATACTCCATCCCCAGTATTAACGCACCACTGTAGTTGTGAACACAAGTAGTAAATTTGAAAGTGGGGCAGGCCTAGGCCGCCATTACCTGTCGCCATTCGCAAATATTGTAACTTAATACGGACCCTTTTTCTGCCCCATATCAGGTCATTTATCAATCGATCAATCAGATTGAAAACGCTATCCTCAATCCAGGCAGGGCAGGAACTAACCGTGTACAGTATCCAAGGCAACAGAACCATTTTAATCAGCGCAATCCTATTAATCTGCGAAAGCGGAAGTTTCTGCCAAACCCTTATTTTTTCCCTTATTTTCCCAACTAGAGGGGTGATATTTAGTATATTATAGTCCCTGATGGTATTGCTAATTTTTATCCCTAAGTAGTCTAAATGATCTGTTGGAGCAATGATTCTGACCCTGAGATCATTCGGGGGAGGCATCCGATTCAGGGGGAAGAGTACAGACTTTACCCAGTTTATCTCGTATCCGGCAATTCTACCAAATTCCTCAGTTATCCGCATAACATCTGGGACGCTTCTCCATCCATCATTCAAATAAAGCAATACATCGTCTGCATATAGACAGATCTTATCGTCCGTCCCTCTCCCCCCAAAACCCACTATGCAAGGATCAGCCCGTATCCTACAGGCGAAGGGTTCCATAAAGATTGAAAAGAGGAGTGGAGAGAGGGGGCATCCCTGTCGTGTCCCCCGCATTAGGGAAACGGCAGGGGTAAGCACCCCATTTACCTTAATTCTGGCCGTTGCTTCACTATATAGCAATTTGACCCATCCAATAAATTCCTGGCCCAGATTCATCCTATGCATAACACGCCAGAGGAAGGACCACTCCACCCGATCAAACGCCTTAGCGGCGTCCAGAGACAGGATAGAGCGGTCCTCCCCCCCTCCAATCTGAATGTTAAGGATGGTCCGGCGTATATTGGTCTGGATCTGTCGCCCGGGGATAAACCCTGTCTGGTTTGTATGGACTAGGCCGGTTATTACTTTTTTTAACCTGTTAGAAAGGACTTTAGCAATTACTTTGTAGTCTGCATTAAGCAGCGATATAGGGCGATAATCCTCAACTTTGTTGCCATTTTTCCCTTTCTTAAGGATCAGCGTAACCGTTGCCTCTGTCAAAGACGGGGGCAGCTTTCCACATTTGCTAGATTCATTCAGAACCTGCAGCAACCCGGGCAGGAGCACCCCCGCATGGCTCTTATATATGCCAAACGGGAGTCCATCCGATCCAGGCGCCGAGGAGCCTCGGGTCTCATGTAGAGCCGCCTGTAGCTCATCCAAAGAAATGGGGGCACTCAAGGGGGCTGAGACCGAGTCCGACAGCACCGGGATCTCAACCTGTTCTAGGAAGTCGTCTGTCTCGGTCCCTGTATCATCCACACCGGAGCAATATAAATTGCCAAAATATTTTAAAAACTCTCCCTCCATCTCCACTCCTCCTTCCAACCTGCGCCCGTCACCTGTCAATATTTGTCGAATTTTTTTGGGGGGGGCTTTTGATTCGCCATGATAGAAACCAATAGCTTACCCGGGGTGCCACCCTCACAGAAATCTTTATAGCCCATAAAGAATAGTTGATTCTGAGCTTTTTTCCTCATAAAAGTTATATAGTGGTCTTTAGCGGATTTTAACTTAGTGCGTGTGCTCGCGTCATTCTGTATTCGAATACAACCCTCCAGATATGCAATGTTTACTTCCAACTTTTTTTGCTCCTCAAAGAATTCTTTTTTTTTCTTTTTTATTCTTGAAAAATATAGCCCGCGAATAAACGCCTTCATGGCATCCCAGACATAGTGAACGTGTGTTGTACCAAAATTGTATGAGTTCTTTATCAATCCCTACAGAGTCATTTAATATGGTTAGCCAGTGCTCGTTCAGTCTGAACGATCTACTAATACCAGCTTGTTGCCCGGTCTTCATCACCAGTAGAATCAGTGAATGATCGGAGATGCCATGGATCTCATATGTCATTTTTGCAATAGAATCGAGCATCTCACCATTGGCCAGGGCAATATCAATCCTGGACATAGCACTATATGCTTTACTAAAGCAAGAGAACACCTGTTTATTACCATAAAGCCATCGCCAGACGTCTATTTGTCCTATCTCCTCACAAAACCCTCGAAGTAAGGCGTGCTTTCTCTGCGCACTTTTCCCCGCGACTGAGATTCTATCCAGCGCCGGGTCCAGCACGCAGTTAAAGTCGCCGCATATTAATACCGGAGACCGCTCTCTATTATGCATGAAAACCGTCAGCTGATTTAGGACTGTCATTGCAAATGGTGGCGGGATGTACAAGAAAGCAAGGACGCACTTTCTGCCATTCCATTGGGCATAGAGGAAGATGAATCTCCCATCTCTATCAATCGACAGGTCTAATAGGATAAAGTCAATGCTTTGGTGTACATACACACTTATCCCTCGGGAATATGACGAGAAGCCGGAGTGGAACTGATGCCCCGCCCATCTCTTTGTTAGATATTCTGGGATGTCAGGTGTAGCGTGCGTTTCCAGTAGGGCCACTATTGCGGGGAGGTGTCGAATAATCAGATCAAAAACCACTACCCGTTTCGTTCTATCAGCCAGTCCACGCACATTCCATATCATCACTCTGTTATTAGTCATGCTATGCGCTATAGAGGAGACGTCCGTCGCCCCCCAAAGGCAACCGCAACCAGGCCAGGATCCATCCCCACCCCATCGTATCCCCCTTACTGGTTCACTGATGCGGAGCATCGTTGTCAACCTCTCACATTTCGCCCATCCGTCCATGGGCCGCCCCCACTATTCCCCCACCCCCTACATTAGGTCAGTCTCCTACCGCATCAGCCAAAATCCAATTTCTAATCCCTGACAGTATCTAACCATTCCAAGGTTTCTCTAGGTGAATGGAAAAACATTACAATGTCCCTATAAACCACTCTTAGCTTTGCGGGGTATAACATAGAGTATTTGATGTTTCCATCCCGTAGTCTTTTCTTAATATCGAAATACTCCCTACGCTTGTTTTGGGTATCCTTGGAAAAGTCGGGGTATATCTGTATCGAATGACCATTAAAGGCAATCTCTGCTAATTCCCTCTTACGTCGAAGCACCCAGTCTCTATCACTAGAGGATACTATCCTAATTAAGAGGGGTCGAGGGGGGCCACCCGGCGGAGGTTTTTTAACAGGCATTCTATGCGCTCTCTCCACACACAGTGCAGGAGTATCCCCACAGGATCCCAACACATCAATCAGCCATTTTTTCATAAACACCACGGGGTTACCCCCCTCTACCCCCTCTGGAAAACCCACTATTCTGAGGTTGTTACGGCATGCTCTATCCTCCATATCTGTTAATCTCGCGTTAATCCGTTTATTTTCTTTGTCCAATTCATCTATTTTTGTAGTCATCTGTCGCTGTTCTGTTTGGACCTTTGATAACCCGGTTTCTACAAATGAGATACCGGCCCTAACTTTATTCATGTCATCTCTAATGAGAGTAAGCTCAGTCTGCAGTGTCTGTACGGTGTTAGAAATATCTAAAACTGATTGGTTGGTGATCTGCACAACCGACAATATGTCCGCCAACTTATTCTCAATAATATCAAATCTCATACACTGTTCTGTCTGTACCGGTGGGTCTGCCTGTGCTTCCACAGGCTCGGGTATTTTTTCCCCCCCCTCTGTTTGGGTGGAGGCGATTTCAAATATTTATCCATTCTCGCCTGTGGACTGTTACCATCACCCGCCCTAGGGGATCCCATACCCCCAGATCTCCTGTTATATTTAGGAGGCATATTTCAAACCTATCCAACGGGGGTACACCATATAGAGCAAGTGGGGAAGAAATAAGAGGGGTAGGATATCGCAGAGGCGAACGCTCTCACGGTGTCGCCCCCTATCACAAATATCCTAACACCGGGTCAACAACTGATTTTCTGCTGTATATACTCAGTAACAGAATGGGATTATATGCATACCCAGCATTGGTTTTTCCAAACCCTACTAGGAGGGGTATAGGGATATATCAACCTATTTGGGACACATACATATACAAAAGCAAACACAGTTATGCATATAGCATAAAGTTAATAGGTGTCAGAGTTCTGCCCAAGAGCAGGATGTGGAAGGGAATGTCAGCAGAAACTAAGCACTTGTTCACATCAATGGCACAGGAGGAGTCGGTAATGAAAATGGGTCGCAGACCCCTTCACCGCTCTCCACGTGTACCACTGTTTATAGCAATTTACGTCCCCGGTTTGACCAGTTAACAATTTAAACCCCGGATTGGAGTCAATGGCTGATGTCCTTCCCTAAGATTCCAAGGTAATGGGATATAGTCCCCAGTGTGAATTGTTGCGGGGGCAGTCCAGCCAATCCAGTCAATCTCGGCGCTACTGCTTAAAAGAAGCCCCGTGTTAGCTTGTTATAGGGGGAGGTAATCAGCAGTGGTCCCCTGTAACCCCCTGTAACACCACTCTCCTATAGCCACATAGTCAATGTGCAACGCCGTGGGGGGATATATGTGTAGACTTCAACCGTTGAGAGATTAGATCATCAAAGGGTAAGAGAATCACGTGGAGTCACATAGAGACCGAACGCCGATCACCCAGCTGGCTCACACCCCTGTGTCAGAGATGTGTCGGGGTTCCAACCCTCGTTCACCGGCCATCCACTTCACAAGAGATTATTACAGTACCGTCCCAGCTTGCCATTTTAACAGGGTACACCGCAGTCGCGCCCCCAACAGATATAACAACCAGCGGTCAAAAGCCGGATCAGGCGGGCGGCGACCCTCCTCGCACACAGGGTTAGTATATTAGACGTTGATTAATAACAAGGAGTGGGGGTGGATAGTTTAACACAGGAACAGTCTCACCAGTTTTCAGCCAGCCGGCCAGGTATCGCAACGCCCGTATACATTTGCGGTATATGACTATCCGCCACCGGTCATCTTATCATCGACGATACCAACTTTCGGAGGTCTTTTAGATGTGTTCGCCCGGTCACAAGCAGGCATCAAACAGGTATTGGGCGTTGTTCCCAGAGGCCACCTCAGTCCATAGCGAATCTTTCAGGGGCATAGCAGGGCGGCCGCCCGGCAGCTTGGCAAGTGCACACCTGAATCTTTACTCGGTACTCGATCGCTCGGTCTCGGTCTCTCACGCCGTTCACAGCTGATGTTGCGGCGATGCCAGTAATGCGCAACCTCAAGAGTTCCCAGCTTCGGTCCCAGCTACGGTCCAGTATCAATAGACCGTGCTGGAAAAGGCAAGGCAGGTGAAAGGGCCGAGACGCCGGGCCGAATCAGGTGGGTAAGGGGGCGGTACCCATGCGGACGTGCGGTACGCCCACGCAGCTACTCCGCTACGTCATACCGCTACAATGACCTCACGTGGTGGAGATAAAGTCATTTTTAATAAATGTGTTCCAAATATCCCAAGTTGTGTGATAATGATGTAGCTTGTCTTCTCTCAGTAGTCTTGATTTCTCAAGATTATGTAGTAGGTGCATTTCATTCAACCATTCTTGAATTGAGGGGGGTGATTTTTCTTTCCATAATCTAGGGATTATAAGTTTAGCAGCATTGAGGATATGTAACGTGAGGGGATGTTTAATGTTGGATGAGCGATGATCGAAAACGCTAAAGAAAAGTAGCCTGGGTGGGATTTCAGTGCATGTATTGAAGATGTGACCTAGGATAGCAGTAATATTTCTCCAAAACACTTTCATGCATTTACAGGTTAACCATATATGCGATAATGTACCACGTTCTTCCTCACATCTCCAACAGAGGGGGGACGTATTTGGGAACATACACTGGCAGTTTCTTTGGTTTTCCACAGAAGTATATGAGAATTAGGAGGAAGGGCTTCCCTCTCCAATTCATGCCATAATTTCCTATTTGGTTTAACCGTCCATTCTAATAGTTTGGTAATATGCACGGACATGTGGTATTTATGGAAGTCTGGGACTGCCAAGCCTCCCCTAGACTTGGGCCTGATTATTGTGTCATAGGAAACTCTGCTGCGTTTGGATCTCCAAATAAAGCTCATAATTTTCCTCTTGATGGTAGTATAGAATTGTTTAGGGATGTCAATTGGTAATGCTTGGAGGACGTATAAAATTTTAGGCAGTGATATCATCTTTATTGCGTTTATTCTCCCAAACCAGGATATGAACAGATTCTCCCAATCTTTAAAGTCTGCATCTAGTTTAGATAGAAGGGGTAGGAAATTCAGTTGATATAGTTCAGCGATACTTCTACTAATGTTAATGCCTAAATACTTAAAGGAGATAGGTGCAGGTTTTAGAGGGGAGGACGAAATCACCTCCTGCCAGGTATTCTGAGGAATAGATACATTATATATTTCCGATTTTTGCCAATTTATTTTGAAGTTAGATATAGCACTGAAATCTTCTAATTCCCGTATTAATGCAGGGACTCCTTCTCTTGGATTAGTGATCATAAAAAGGGTGTCATCCGCGTAAGTTGGTAATTTTCTGTTGTGTATTTGATGTGTAAATACCTTGTATCGAGGTGTTGATCCTAATTTTAGTAAGAAGGGGCTCTAGCGACAAAACAAAGAGGATGGGAGAAAGGGGACAACCTTGTCTCGTGCCATTAGTTATTAAAAATGTGTCTGAGACAGAATCATTTACTCTAACTGCAGCTGACGGAATGGTATACATAGCAAGTATTTTTGACCCTCCCCCCAGTTATCTTTGTTAGATATATTAAAAGGCATATAATATACACGTATTTACATCATCTATGTAAAATCAAATATTACATATACCATGCATGAAGACTAATGCTATGTATCTCATGATTTAATTCTCAGACTCTAGATTTGTCAATAAAGACTACGGTCCTTTCTGGAATATTAACTAATTGTACAATGTCTGTTGTTATATGCATACAGCTGAAATGAAATATATTTTGTCATAAGAAATGATTATGCCTAATATATGAAAAACTTTCAATAAAAGGAAAATGTTACAAAGAAGGATTTGTTGGAATGGAGTGAAACTTTCTATGTAGATGATATATGTAAGTGATTACAATATTAGAGTGAAAGGATATGTTTATAGGGGAAAACTGTACAACTGAAAAGAGGCTCTAGTACCCTGAAGGGCCTCCTCTCGTCTGGATACAAAATGAGACACGGTTGGGCATGGAGGTTCTGTATGGTATCCTGAAGCACATTTGCCCACAGATGTAACAGCTGGGCCTGTAGATCCTGCACACTCGTAGGTTGCTGAAGCTGACGTCCCAGCTGGTTCAGACCGGGCAGGCCAAGGAAGTGTTGCAATCTGACAGAGTAATTCCTGGAAAACCCATGGTGTCTGTGGGCTGAAAAATGCCAGGTGGAAGCCCAGCCATGAGAGGCAACACGTGGCCACAGGACGTCCTGCACATATCACTGAACTGTTAGTGTTGCTTGTATCACTACTAGGGGTGACCAACTGTCATATGTGATGGTTCCGCAGATCATCACACCAGCAGATGAGGCATAGTGTCGCTCCACAGCAAAGGCAGGATTGAAGAGTTCAGCACGAGGCCTCCATACTCGAACCTGACCATAATAATAATCTTTATTTATATTCTGTAGCGCTTTACACTCAGAGGTTTCAAGTACAAACAGAGTCATAAATAACATAGCAATAAACTACTCAACAATTAATACAAAAGGAATTAGGGCCCTGCATTACTCAGGGGCGTAGCGAGGGGGGCAGACGGGGCATGTGCCCCGGGAGCAGAGACTGGGTGGCGGGGCGCCCCCCAGCTCTTGTCACTGCTGGGCGGTTTGTTTCCGCTCCCTGCTTCACTGTTCTTCTGAGATCCGGACCGTCGCTCCCCCCCTCCGGCCGCACATCTTGTTGCTGGCTGTGGGAGGAGCACTGAAAGCCTGGGAATCCGCTGCCTGCACAGCCAGCAGCGTGATGTGTGTGAGAGCGCATCATCGGGGAAGCAGGTAAGTATTGTCTTGTTTTTTTTTTTTCAAAATAGCTGCAGTCTGGAGAGGGCACTGGGAGCCCAAGGGGGGCCCCAACTAGACTGAGAGGGCACAAAAGTGGGCATAACTCCACTGAGGGGGCACATAATCTGACATAACTATTGTGAGGGGGCACCTAATCTTGCATAACTACTGTGAGGGGCAGATATCTGGGCATAACCTGGCTCAATGTTTAGCACTGATGCCTTGCAGCGCTGGGGTCCTAGGTTCGAATTCATCCAAGGACAACATCCGTCCAAGGACAACATCTGCATGGAGTTTGTATGTTCTCCCCGTGTTTGTGTGGGTTTCCTCCGGGTTCTCTTGTTTCCTCCTATACTCCAAAGACATACTGATAGGGAACTTAGATTGATGCTAATGTCTGTAAAGCGCTGCGGAATATAGTAGCGCTATGTAAGTGCATAAATAAATAAATGAGGGCACATATCTGGGCATAACTACAGTGAGGAGTTAGAAACTGGGCATACGTACTATGATGGGCACTAGTGATGGACAAACATCTGCCGAGACAGTTCGCGAAAGCGAATTCGCGATCAAATGTTCGAAAACCGCACGTTCGCGGCGGGCCCCATTAACTTTAATGGCAGGCGAACCTGAAAAACCACCAAATACTTACTAGAAGTGCACAAATAGTCCCACAACATGGACAGAGGGGGATCATTGGCAAAAAGTCCGACAAAAAAAATCAGTATTTTAATCAGGGGCCATTGTTATGCGTCTTAAAGGGAAACTCTCAAAAATGTGCCCTGCTGGAGCCTAGAAAATTTTTATTTTAGGACACGGGAGTACAGGCCCCAAAAATTAGGCATTCACCTGACAGAAAAGAACTTGTGATGATGTGGCTGGAGGTACATTAGGTGGTCACCGGATTTAAAATTTTTACTGTAGGCCACTGGAGTACAGGCCCCAAACATTAGGCATTCACCTGACAGAAAAGAACTTGTGCTGATGTGGCTGGAGGTACATTAGGTGGTCACCGGATTTAAAATTTTTACTGTAGCCCAGTACAGGCCCCCAAAATTAGGCATTCACCTGACAGAAAAGAACTTGTGATTATGTGGCTGTAGGTACATTAGGCGGTCACCGGATTTAAAATTTTTACTGTAGGCCACTGGAGTACAGGCCCCAAACATTAGGCATTCACCTGACAGAAAAGAACTTGTGATTATGTGGCTGGAGGTACATTAGGCGGTCACCGGCTAAAAATTTTACTGTAGGCCAGTACAGGCCCCAAAAATTAGGCATTCACCTGACAGAAAAGAACATGTGATTATGTGGCTGGAGGTACATTAGGCAGTCACTGATGACAAATTTTACTGTAGGCCACTGGAGTAGAGGCCCCAAAAATTAGGCTTTCACCTGACAGAAAAGGCCTTTTATGCTGCTGTATATATACGTAAGACAAGGACCATTCTTTGTTCTATGTGGTGGTGGATATGTGTGGGCTGGCATGAGGAAATTCAATTACACGTGGTCGTCACAGGTTTTTAATTCTTCAGAAATCCATGGATCATTCATTTTTAGAAATGTGAGGTAGTCCACACTGTCGTGAGCTAGGCGTGTGCGCTTATCGGTCACGATCCCTCCCGCTGCGCTGAACGTCCTTTCGGACAGGACACTCGATGAGGGGCAAGTCAAGAGTTCCATGGCAAATTGTGCCAGCTCTGGCCACAGGTCAAGACTGCACACCCAGTAGTCCAGGGGTTCCTCGCTTCTCAGATCGTCCACATTGGCCGTTAACCCGATGTAGTCAGACACCTGTTGGTCTAGGCGTTCCCTGAGGCTGGATGGCTCGCTCCAGATACATTTGCAGTCTGCTTTTTGCCTCCTGTGCACTGCGAGCTCTGCCTGCTTCTCCTCCCTTTCTGCTGCTCCGTCTCTCCCTCTAAACTCCTCTCCTCTTCCTCTCTTATGGGCACCCACGTGATGTCCATCGACATGTCATCATCATCACCTTCAAAACGACTGACATTTGAGATCTCGGAGTAGGCAGCAACAGCGGGGACCTCCCTCTGGGTACTGTCGTCAGACCGCTGGGTGGTGGCCGTTGCTACCTCCTCTTCCTCATCCGATGTCAAGAATGGCTGAGCATCGGTAAGGTCTGGGAATAGATGGGAAAATAATTCCTCTGACTCGAGCGGAAGGGCTATGGTGGTGGCGGTGGTGTCTTTGGGGGTTCACACAGCAGAGAGTGAGGAGGGTGCAGATACAGAGGACGAGAAGGGTGCAGAAGCGGAAGGCTGAATGAGCAACTCAACCAACTCTGGTGCGTCCTTTGAAGTAATCAAACGCGCCTTCTCCAAATTCCCACTTAGGCTCCGGCGTGGTGCACCTGCGAGACCCCTACCACCCCTGTGGAAAAGCCTGCCTCTTCCTCTGCCTGTCATTTTCAAAATGTCCCTGTGCCTAAGTCCCTAGAGAAGAGCAGTATTTGTGGAAGCAGGTATATCACAGGCCTCAATAAGTATTTTGTGGAAGCAGGTATATGAAACCCCATAATCAATATTTTGTTAAAGCAGGTATATCGCAGCCCTCAATCATTATTTGATGGAACCAGGTATATCAAACCCCTTATTCAGTATTTTGTGGAAGCAGGTAGCTCGCAGGCCTCAATCAATATTTGGTGGAAACAGGTATATATCAATCCCCTTAATAATTTTTTTGTGGAAGCAGGTATATCGCAGGCCTCAATCAGTATTTTGTAGAAGCAGGTATATCGCAGGCCTCAATCAATATTTGGTGGAAGCAGGTATATAAAACCTCTTAATCAGTATTTTATGGAAGCAGGTATATCGCAGCCCTCAATCAGTATTTTGTGGAAGCAGGTATATCAATCCCCTTAATCAGTATTTTGTGGAAGCAGGTATATCGCAGGCCTCAATAAATATTTGGTGGAAACAGGTATATCAAACCCCTTAATCAGTATTTTGTGGAAGCAGGTATATCGCAGCCCTCAATCATTTTGTGAAAGCAGGTATCTCGCAGGCCTCAATCAATATTTGGTGGAAGCAGGTATATCACAGCCCTTAATCAGTATTTTGGGTAGGCAGGTATATCGCAGCCCTCAATCAGTATTTTGTGGAAGCAGGTATATCAATCCCCTTAATCAGTATTTTGTGGAAGCAGGTATATTGCAGCCCTCAATCAATATTTGGTTGAAACAGGTATATCGAACCCCTTAATCTGTATTTTGTGGAAGCAAGTATATCGCAGGCCTCAATCAATATTTGGTGGAAACAGGTATATCGAAACCCCTTAATCAGTATTTTGTGGAAGCAGGTATATCGCAGGCCTCAATAAGTATTTTGTGGAAGCAGGTATATCAAACCCCTTAATCAATATTTTGTGGAAGCCGGTATATCGCAGCCCTCAATCATTATTTGGTGGAAGCAGATATATCAAACCCCTTAATCAGTATTTTGTGGAAGCAGGTAGCTCGCAGGCCTCAATCAATATTTGGTGAAAACAGGTATTTATCAATCCCCTTAATCATTTTTTGGTGGAAGCTGGTATATCGCAGGCCTCAATCAGTATTTTGTGGAAGCAGATATATCAAACACCTTAATTAGTATTTTATGGAAGCAGGTATATCGCAGCCCTCAATCAGTATTTTGTGGAAGCAGGTATATCAATCCCCTTAATCATTATTTTGTGGAAGCAGGTATCTCGCAGGCCTCAATCAATATTTGGTGGAAACAGGTATATCAAATCCCTTAATCAGTATTTTGTGGAAGCAGGTATATCACAGCCTTTAATCAGTATTTTGTGGAAGCAGGTATATCAAACCTTTTAATCAGCATTTTGTGGAAGCAGGTATATCACTGTGAGGGGCCACAATGGGGATTTTAGTACTGTGTGGTAACACTTAGGGGAAATGCCCTAGATTACCCTGTTATACATTGGGATGGTTCAGTCTTATAGGCCAGCACAGCGCCCCCTCCTAGATATTTAACATGGACAGTAACCATCCCTTCCTTATGTGATTATTCTTTTTTCTGTATCACCACAGTGACCTTGTTCCAGAGGACATTACGCCGACGCGAGTGACACCCTGGATGAGGTAGAACCAGTTGGTTCTTTTGTTTATTGCAGGGTGTATTGGTACCACTGTGTACACTATGATAGATTTTATTAGTGGGACTGGGTGAGTATATGTTATGCATTGGGCGAAGTTATACCGAGTCGCTTAGTGTAAAAAAAAAAAAATACTACTGCCTCTTTATGTACTATTGAGTTGCACAGGGAATGGGGTGAATCCATATCCCGGGTGCAGGAAAGCCTAGCTACACCTCTGGCATTACTCTTGTTGCACTGATTTTTTTGTATTTCACATAATTTGGATGTAATCTTAATCTATGACATGCTATGTACCTGGTTTACTAGCAGGTGAAATATGGCTCCAAGTGTGGAGACTGAGAATCAAGGTCAGTTGAGAGATCAATAGGGCAGTGAGGGAACATGTTTTCCCCCTCTCCTGTCGGAGGAGTAGAGGAGCAGCTTATAGAGCACCTACTCCTCCCAATATTCAGCCCTTGCGGACATCATATTTAATTAAAGGGAAAACGGTCCAAGGACACCCTCGTCATCAAGCCATTTGTAGGCCAGTGTCAGCTAAGAACAGGAAGCAGCATCAAATCTGCCTGCCACCATACCTTCCTCTGCTGGTGCTAGTGTAATGACCCAGAGTGCCATTACCACCTTTACACGCCGCTACTATCTCGTATGGTTAACCTAATGTCATTCTGTGTATTTATTGCAGGACCGTCACACTTTGCATATCTATTCTGGTTCACCAGCAGATGGCAGCAAACCTGACAGAGTTGTAATTATGTAGAATGGAGCTAACCATTCTATTCTACCCCCTTCCCCTCTGTGGTGGAGTGGGCGAGTAGCACTTCCTGCAGGAAGGGTGGGGACCAGTCAGAGTCAGTCTAGCTTACCCCCTGCTAGGGGAAAGTCTAGATTACCCCCTGCTAGGGGAAGGAAGAGAGATTCTATTTAAGCTTGTCAGCATACAGAGTCAGAGAGCAACAGATGTAGTAGAGATGAGTTTGCCTGCTAGAGTTTACATGCTACCGCCTGCTTGGAACCAAGACAAAGTCTGAGTCTGTTTGGAGAAACGTCTATGCAAAGTAAAGCTGTTATTAACTTCATCACAAGGTCTGGACTCAATTTATTTCTCCATCCCCTTCATCAACAACTCTCTTTTCATTGCTTTGGAGCCAACGCCGGGGGTCCAGTGTATCCAGGTAGGAGCACAGTGACACGTGCACCAACATTAAGGGACAGTTAGGCCACCCTACAACGCTCTGGCATTCCTACACCTGGGTACCATCCACCGTATCACTAAAAGGGGCCCTGTGCCCTTGTTGCTTCACTGCAACTGGCGTCACAAAAACAAGTACTTTTTCCTTCCTAAAGGGCCCTGGGGGGAGGCGCTCGTTGCACTAGAAAGAGAATTTGCACTAAAGTTTACTGTAACCGTTTGCACCTTTAAGTTTAAGGTGCCTTAGTAAAAGAACTTTATAGCGATTCCAAGTCTGACCTCATTTGTCTTCATCACCCCTTTCACTGCATCGGACCCCAGGGAGCGACGGCCTGATGTAGGACACCGTGATACAACTAGTACACTACATCAGGACCACTACCACTCCTATCCTCTACACTAGCTCCCATGAGGGCTGTCTGAAAGTGGCATTACAAACAGGATTTACCTTTCTGCATTACTATCATTGGCCTAAGTGTGTGGACCCTAGAAATGACTCTATTGCAGTATGTAAAGTTTATTTGCTGATGAAAAGTGTGAATCTTCACCAGTTGCAGAACTTTGGCAAAATAAGGGTTAATCGGCCATCTTGGATTTGTGCCTCATATGCTGAAGACCTGCTCTAGAGAGGGAAAAGACTTTTCCAACCAGCAGAAGGGCAGGGATCAAGCGGCCGCCTCTACAGAGGAACCATCCTTTCAGCAGGGGGAACTAAAGTGCTTCATTCAAGTTCCCAGGGGGATGAAGAAACAAACTATACCCCATATGAAGTAAAGGCAGCAGCCATCTTGGAAAAGACTGTGCAAAGCTACAATGCAGTTTTAGTTTTACTGGACCCTGAGATTCAACGCCCAAAAGGTCTGAGTGAGTACCGCTGGGGAAATTAAGCTTGCTAGAGACTGTCTGGGGCCATATTCATCATTAAGGAGCACCATACTACCCTATATTGGGCTGTCGATGCAACTCTTAAAAGGGGCTACACACCTATTCTGCTGCCACTGCCCATAGCAACGTTCTCCGATATTGCCTTCCGCTGACCTAACTTGGTGGGTGGAGCATCAGCAAGATGGCAGAAGAGCTGTGCAACCCGGATTGGAGAGCCATGATGTGGGGCGACAAACCAAAAGTGCTCCTCATGATGAGAGACTGTCAGGGAGAAGCCACAGCAATGGACGTAGCTAGAGCTCCTGCATTGCAGCCTGAAGCAGTACCTATGGAGGTAGGCCAGGATTTGAGAATCCCTGCATGCGTGTGTGTGTGTGTGTCTATGCCCATGACCCCTGGCACTACAAGACCTTTCTGCTATTATCTTTGGAGACAGAGATACTCCATATTTAAGCTCCAGCAGAATCATCCGGGCCATGTGGGTTATCTTCATTAGCTCAAGCATAAATTTACCTTACAGTTCCAAGTTCCACCACTAGAGGAACACAGATGTAACCTCTACTGAAGTTACAGCTGCAGAGAGCACCATAGCCAGCAATGAGGATTTCATATCTCGGGATCCAGTTGCTGCAAAAGAGACCATGGGTTCCAACCAGGCCTGAGGTTCTTCAGTAAAGCTGGAAGACCTAGGAGCCTGACGAGCTTCAGGAGAATAAAATACCTGAGACTGTTTTATTGTTTGGGCCCTACACAGCCACCCTCCTACCTCTTACCTACCAAAAGGGACTCCCTTTCTCTATTTCAAGTTGAAGCCTATTGCTCCTTAACTTCTCAGGTTAGCAAAAACCCACCTGAGATCTGTTAAGCAATGTTCCAAGTCACGTGCCTCAAAGAATAGACTCAAATGCCACATGTGCCCCTTAAAATGTTTTTGCAACATTTTAGGCCAGCGCCCAAAAAATGGACTCAAGCTATTACCTGAGCTCTTTGTGACCCCACCTGTGATTCTAGTACTGTAGGCTGTTGGAGCCGCAAGTTTGGGGAGCTCCTATTACACGTATTTTTGCTTTTGGCAACATTAAAACACTTTATCCATTGCCATGGACTCTAATGGTACAGAGCCGCAAAGCTGGGACTCTGTTTTCATTGAGCCACAAGCCCAGGACTTGTTCTTATGCACTTTTAATAGACTTTTGAAATGTTTTGGCTAGTTAGATACCTACCCCCTACAGTACCTCATGGACTGACACTCAGGACTTTAGTAACGGATCACTTGCTACTGTGGTAGTAAGTGAGAGTCCTAGGCTGTATATATATTGTGCTTATGCCCTTAACTCTTTTCTCTCTACAGCATAGGGAGAGAAGGGAGACAGTTTTGATCTGTGTCTTTGGGAACACAGCGGGATCCAAGTGATAAACTGAGGACAGTATGTTACCAACTGAAGGGGTATCCTCTTATCAGGGGCGGATTAAGTGCATGATTAGCCCCGGGGCTGCCTACCCAACTCGGGCCCCTCCTTCCATTTTAATTTAGTTTTTTTTTCTATATGAAGAGGCTGTGGTGCTTCGTGAGCGCCACAGTCTCTTCCTAGGCCATATGACATTACATTCATCGTTACATGGCCTAGGTGCAGCTCAGTTCCATCTGAGTGATTGGGGCTGAGCTGCAATACCAAGCACAATGCTATCAAATGAGCGCTGAGCAAAGAGGCTGCGTCGCTTACTGGAACATCGCGGTCTCCTCAAACAACTTATTGGCTAGGGTGCCAGGAGTCGGACCCCCACCAATCTCATATTGATGACCTATCCTGAGGATAGGCCATCAAAATATAAATCCCAGAGAACCCTTTTACCTTATGTTATCTGTAGTGTTACATAGAATTGCAAAAACACCCAGGAGCCATTGGCTCCTAAACTGAAAAATTTAGGAGCCAAATTAAATTTTTTGTTGTCAAATTTAAAATACATACTGTATTTTTTGCTTTATAAGACGCACCTGAATGTAAGACGCACCCCAGGTTTAGAGGAGGAAAATAATAAAAAAATATTTTCAACCAAAAGGTGGTTTAAAACATGTGCAGTACATGGGTGCATATGGATGAAGGGGGTTATAGTCATATAATATAAACACTGTCCAGTGTACCGTAATTCACCTGTGTTATAACCCCCCTCATCCATAGGAATGCATGAGGGGGCTTATGGTCACATTTAATATACACAGGTCAATTATGGTACAATCCCTGGACAGTGTTAATATTAAATGTGACTATAACCCCCCTCATCCATAGAAATTCACCCATGCACTGCTGCACATGGGTGGATTCCTATGAATGAGGGGGGTTATAGTCACATTTAATGCAAACACTTAGGCCAATATTAGTAGAGCTCCTGGACAGTGTTTATATTAAATGTGACTATACCTCCCCTCATCCTAAAGAGTGCACCCATGTGCTGCAGTACATGGGTGTATTCCTATAGATGAGGAGAGGTTATAGCCATATGTAATACGTATTTGTCCAGGTCGGCCCTTGAGCTTCCCTTCAGGTAGAGACAGCCCAGTAGTCCCAGGGGAAAGCAGTGCTGACTCGGGGTGCCGGAGGTTCAGAAGTGACGAATAGTTGGTAGTGGCGAGTGGTCGAGCAACTGACTAAACTGATTGGTGGAGGCGGCAGAGCAGCAGTTCCCGCCGTGCTCACCACTAATCAGCTCAACATACAGGGCAGCAGTGCTGGAGCGCGTCGCAGTAGGGAATGGAGCTCTGGTTCGGAGGACAGCACAGCGTCAGTGCTGCTAAGCAACAGCAGACTGAGCGCTCACACGTCCTATTAAACATGCCCGCTGGCAGCATTTAGCTTCAATGACCGCCTCCCGCCCCACACTTCCTACTACAGGGTGCCACCTCACATTATTAACACTGGAGGTGCGTCTCTAGATAACAGCCTGCAATGTGACGGCCATATTTCTGGGCACGTTCGTTTTATAAGACGCATTGACTTCTTCCCCACAATTTAAAAAGCGAAAAATATGGTAAATTATAATAAAAAAAAAGAAGGAGAAGATGAGACGCAAGTCACAGTAGTAAGCCAGCTCTACATATAATAGAATACAGCACCACATACCTCTTACTTCCAGTGACATTTCCTGTCATGTAGATCTTCTCTTTCCTCTTCTCCTCCATTTGACCCAGACCGCCATGACTAATTCTTTCAGCCGCATCTTGTCTCTACAGAGTTTGTTACACAGACATGTTAGATTTCTCATAATTGGGGTCATTTATCAAACTGGTGTAAAGTACAACGGGCTTAGGTGCCCATAGCAATCAATCAGATTCTACATTTCATTTTCAAAAGGAGCTGTCTAAAATTAAAAGAGGAATCTGGTTGCTATGGGCAACTAAGCCAGTTCTACATTACACCATTTTAATAAATGACCCCCAAATGTCCCTATAGTGTCTACAGCAATTATAATGTCCCCTAGAGTGCCCCCAGTAATAATAACATCTTATATTGTGCTCCAGGTAATAATGCCTGTATAGTGTCCCTGAAAAATAATGTCCCCTAATATGTCCTTGTAATAGAAATGCCCCTATAGTTCCTACCCAATAGCAACATCCCCCACACTGCCCCCACAGTATTAATTTCTCCACACTGCCCCCACAGTATTAATTCCCCCCACGGTAGTAATTTTCCCCCACACTGCCCCCACAGTATTAATTGTCCCCCACACTGCCCCCACAGTATTAATTTCCCCTACGTAGTAGTTTGCTCCCCATGTAGTAGTTTTACCCCCACTGTCCCTTCAGTAATATTCTCCTGTGCCCCCCCAGTAATGTCCCCCAAAGTTGGCACACAAAAAAAATAAAAAATATAAGCTAATACTTACCTGTGTCCCAGTCGGCACTCACTCGTAGATGGTAGGCAGGCGCACTGCGCACACACGTGTGCTGCGTCCGGGCACAGGTGCGCGATGATATCATCATGTCCGCCTGCGTCTGGATTTTACTACCGCATAGGCTTAATGACACCCTTCGCATTATAGAACTCACAATGCAGGGAAAACGGGATGAAGACACCCTTCGCTTTATAGGACTTTTTATGCAGGGAAAACGGGGTAAAGCCACCCTTCAAATCATTGGTTCACTGTGGTAAGAAACATGGAGAGGGGAGAGTCTGGGGGAGAGTCTGTTGAGAGGAAGACCAATTAAAAATAAATTACAGTAATCGAGACAGAAATGGATCAGGGCAACAATGAGAGGTTTTTGGGCAAAATGTCTTCATGTGCGTTGTAAAGGCATGTATAGCAGTCAACATTTTCTCACCAAGAGGTACAGTACCCGAAAGCAGCCTCTGAGAGCCTTTCTATACGGCAGCAGAGGAAGCACTTTTATGCCATTTTGTGGCAAGACCCAGTGTCTAATCAGACCATACCCGTAATATTTTATTTATCTGCCAGAGACATAACTGCAGCAATTTGATATTTCTTTTTGTTTTCAATAATTGTATATTCTATGTGTTCTCTGAGTCGATCCTGTTAAATTAATAATTTTTTATGGTTGTGTTGGAGAAGAGTCGTGGATATTCATGAGCCCTGTTCTCTCTGCCCACCTTCTGATAATTGACAGTTCTCCCTAGGAGAGAACTGCCAATCATCAGAGGGTTGGTAGGGAAAGATGGAGCTCATGAATAACCATGACTGTTCTCAGGCCTTCTTTCCCAGTCCCAGGTTGCAAGTATTACAACTAGGCTTGAGAAAATCGACCTTTGGATCATAGATTTGCATGCATCATTCATATGCTGTATCCGTACAGCATTAAAATGTATTGGCTCAGTGGAGCCAAAGTTCGTTTTGCCCGAAGTCGGGTAATTCCTACTGTATGCATATCTGCATATTGAAAAACAACCTCAGTACCAAAGCCCAGTACGGATTTCTATTTTAAGTTGTTTTTCAATACGCAGATAGGAATGCAGTAGGAATTAACCAAAGTCTCTCGCGATTTTGGGCGAGAAGAACTTTGGCTCCATGGAGCCAATACATTTTAATGCTGTACTGATAAAGCATTAAAATCAAAGTATTTGAATGAATCGACTTCGGATCTATGATTCAAAGGTCGATTCGTTCAGGACTAATTACAACTGCTGGTTCTCAGCAGCCACATAAAGGGGTTGTCCCATGAAAGATATTCGACATTTTTCAAACCAGCACCTGGATCTGAATATTTTTGTAGCTGCATTGAATTAAAAATCTTGTGTAGCCAGTGAGTTAATCTATAAAATGTATCCCTATAGCACCACCTGCTGTTTATTCTTCTTCTGATTTCTCTGTCCATCTCACTGAAATAGCCACACATGCTTACTTCTATCCTTTAACAGTCATGAGCTATAGCTACTGTTAGAAGCTCAGATGTCACAGTGAGAGAGCTGCGGCATAATGGACATGGCCCCTGAGAACGTGCACAGCCCCTAAACTGCCAGCCTGGAGGCAGCGCTTATATCAGCACTGCTTCCTCTTCAAGATTACATTGCACATCATCTCGCTTGAATGGAACAAACACTTGTTATGAATTTTAGTGGACAGCAAATTTAACTGCAGAAACCAGTGTCAGGCAGCTGCTGCCAAGGCCAATAACATTATGAGATGCATCAAACACAGTTGTGTACAATTCTGGGCTCCTGTGAACAAGGCAGACATAGCAGGGCTGGAATAAGTAATAACTGGAATGCGATTTTCACGCAACGCACAAGTGATGCGTGAAAATCACCGCTCATGTGAACAGCCCCATAGAAATGAATGGGTCGGGATTCAGTGCGGGTGCAATGCGTTCAACTCACGCATCGCATCCGCGCGGAATACTCGCCCGTGTGAAAGGGGCCTAAGAGAGTTCAAGAGGGGCCTGGATGTATTTCTGGAGTGTAATAATATTACAGGCTATAGCTACTAGAGAGGGGTCGTTGATCCAGGGAGCTATTCTGATTGGAGTTGGGAAGGAATTTATTTCCACTAAAATGAAGAAAATTGGCTTCTATCTCACACGTTCTTTTTTTGCCTTCCTCTGGATCAACTTGCAGGATAACAGGCTGAACTGGATGGAGAGATGTCTATTTTCAGCTTTACAAATTATGTTACTATGTTACTAATTGCACTGCGCCGCCAAGACTTCCAAGACGGCCTACACTGTAATCTTCAAGCGGAGGTAGAACTCGCACAAGCACCGCCTCCTCTTCAAACAGCTGATCAGCGGCGGTGCCGGAAGTAGGACCCCGAACAAGCAGATATTGATGGCCTATTCTGAGGATAGGTCATCAGTATGTACTGGCTGCACAACCCCTTTAATCATGGCATATTCCCTTTATTATTAGGTCAGTGAGGGCAGAATAAAGTTGATGACAGGTTTCCCTTAAAGAGAACCTGTCCCAGGGGTCGAGTCGAGGGGGAACGCGTGGGAACGGCGTTCCTGCACCTTTTTCATGGCAGGAACGCCGTTCCCTTTCAGGGCAAAAGGACCAGGAGGGGAAGCGGTGAAATCAGATTCACAGGGGGCGGAGCGGAGGCGAGGCCCTGCGTGACTCGCACTGTGCAGGGCAGGCTAAGTGAGGAGGGAAGGGGAGCGGCTTCAGTTGAGGACGGAAGACTCACTGACTGACTCCCCCCCCCTCCTGGCTGAGAGCTCCCCTCCTCCTATCCTGAGCCTGCGACTGCCTGGCAGTGGAGTACCTACCATATAGGCAGACCACGCAGCTGCTATGGGGCCCGTGAGGAAGGGGGGGCCCTGCAGTGGAGGAGAGTCCCCGCCCCTGTCTATCTTCCTAACTGTCTCCCGTCTGCTAGCCCCGCCTCCTAGCTCCGCCTCCTGCCTGTTAGCTCCGCCCCGGCCTGATTCCTCTGGATTGCCACAACCAGTAATGAAGTAAGTGACGACTTGTAGGTGAGGACAGTGCAGAGGTGTATGGGGGTCACTCAGCTTTCCCAGGCTATTCCTCTGCACATAGGCCATTCAGAACAGGAGGGAAGCTGGGTGTCACTACATTATGTAATGTGACTCAGCTTTCCTGATGTCCTGCATGGCACAAGTGCAGAGGCATGAGAAGATATAAGGGTTGTGTTACTCAGCTTTCTCATGTTTTTCCACATGTGCCATGCAGGAGAGCAGAAAAGCTGGGTGCTATTACATCATGTAATGTCACTCAGATTTCCTGCTATCCTGCAAGGCATAAAAGCTATGGGGCCCAATGATTTCTGTGTACGCCCCTGCCTGACTGTCTGCTGAGGTGAGCGTGGCTGGACCATCCGACCGGACCGGGGTCCTGGTGGTCCGGTCCAGGCCAGTCTAAGTGTCTGTGACTGTCCCTGAGTGAGTCCGGGGGCCCTAACCCGCCTGGTGGGAGCGCCGGTGGCCAGCAGCCCCAGACCAGACCAGTCAATACCCCCTCTTTTATCTCAGTCAGTACTCTCATGAGATGTGACTGCAGGCAGCACAGCAGCAGGCCAGAAGAGATCGATCAGCCAGGATTAATGTGCACAGCCTGGGTGGGAGCCGGAGGCCCCCCTTACCCTGGCCTTAGGCAAGTGACAAACTGCCCCCCCTCCTCCTCAGTCTTAGGCAAGTGACAAACCCAGCTCTACTACATCTACAATGAGCAACTACAACAAATGTAATGCCAAACTGCAGTTCCTCTATGCGATTGTGATGCCTCAGATAGCTTCCACTGGACCCACAGCCTGTGGGTCCAGTGGAAGCTATCCAAGGCATCACATAGAGGAACTGCAGTTTGGCATTACATTTGTTGTAGTTGCTCATTGTAGATGTAGCAGAGCTGAGTTTGTCACTTGCCTAAGAATGAGGGGGGCAGTTTGTCACTTGCCTAAGCGAGGCCTCCCACTGTGCACATTAATCCTGGCTGATCGATCGCTGCTGCTCTCACATCTGATGAGAGATTTCCCAAGGGGGTATTGACTGGCATTAGGGACGGGCTGGTGGATGAGGGCAGCCACCCGGTCCTGCCTATGGATCACCCAGTTTGCACTTAGCTATGCCCAGGCCCCATGCCAGGGGGTCCCTGATGTATTAACTGACCAATAACATGGAGATCCCAGTGCCAGCTGCCTTGCTGGTGGACGATTGGCATATACTTATGCTGTGGGTCACAGCAGAAGTATATGCAAATCGTCCACCAGCCAGGCAGCTGGCACTGGGATCTCCATGTTTATTTCATGTTAATTTTGCAGTTGTTTGTGTAAACTGGCACTTTACAATAAATTTTGCACTAAATATTCAGCGAAATATATTTTTTTTTTTGGGGGGGGGGGGGGGTTGCAGTGGATCTTGGGTGAGTTCCCACACTTTTTTCCCCAGGACTTGACCCCTGACCTGTCCCATCTCCTGAAATGTCTGCAGTAGTACATATTTTTATTCCCCATAAAATGACAATTCTGGAGCATCCTTTCTTACTCTGCATTTCCTCCGTTATTTCTCCTAGAAATTCATGAATAAATTGGAACTGGGAGTTACCAGAAGCATGTGTGTCCCTGTACAAGGGGAATGATAGAATCCAGTTTTCAGATTCTTCATACATTTCTAGGAGGAATAACACAGGAACAGTGCAACGCAGAGCACTAAGAAAAGATGCTCCAGAAATTATAATTCCTTTATAAGGACTATAATATTTACTAATACAGACGTGAAGAGAAATGACAAATCCCCTTTAAAGTAAAAGAACTAGTTTTACTTTTCAATTTTTTGGATTTAAAAGACCAATTTTTTCCCCCAGGATAATGAAGCCATTTTAGAGCAGTCCTCAAATCCTGTTATCGAGTACATTGAATAGATTTAATAAGTAAATAATATGCTTTCACTGAGTTGAAACGGTTCTCTATGCTCGGCTCCATGTTTCTAGATGGTATAAAAACTGTTCCATTTGTAAGGATGTGGGGAAAGGGACCTTAACCACCTCAGCCCCCAGTGCTTAAACACCCTGAAAGACCAGGCCACTTTTTACACTTCTGACCTACACTACTTTCACCGTTTATTGCTCGGTCATGCAACTTACCACCCAAATGAATTCTACCTCCTTTTCTTCTCACTAATAGAGCTTTCATTTGGTGGTATTTCATTGCTGCTGACATTTTTACTTTTTTTGTTATTAATCGAAATTTAACGATTTTTTTGCAAAAAAATGACATTTTTCACTTTCAGTTGTAAAATTTTGCAAAAAAAAAGACATCCATATAGAAATTTTGCTCTAAATTTATAGTTCTACATGTCTTTGATAAAAAAAAAATGTTTGGGTAAAAAAAAAATGGTTTGGGTAAAAGTTATAGCGTTTACAAACTATGGTACAAAAATGTGAATTTCCGCTTTTTGAAGCAGCTCTGACTTTCTGAGCACCTGTCATGTTTCCTGAGGTTCTACAATGCCCAGACAGTACAAACACCCCACAAATGACCCCATTTCGGAAAGTACACACCCTAAGGTATTCGCAGATGGGCATAGTGATTTCATAGAACTTTTTATTTTTTGTCACAAGTTAGCGGAAAATGATGATTTTATTATTTTTTTTTTTCTTACAAAGTCTCATATTCCACTAACTTGTGACAAAAAATAAAAACTTCTATGAACTCACTATGCCCATCAGCGAATACCTTGGGGTCTCTTCTTTCCAAAATGGGGTCACTTGTGGGGTAGTTATACTGCCCTGGCATTCTAGGGGCCCAAATGTGTGGTAAGGAGTTTATAATCAAATTCTGTAAAAAATGACCTGTGAAATCCGAAAGGTGCTCTTTGGAATATGGGCCCCTTTGCCCACCTAGGCTGCAAAAAAGTGTCACACATCTGGTATCTCCGTACTCAGGAGAAGGTGGGGAATGTGTTTTGGGGTGTCATTTTATATATACCCATGCTGGGTGAGAGAAATATCTTGGCAAAAGACAACTTTTCCCATTTTTTTATACAAAGTTGTCATTTGACCAAGATATTTATCTCACCCAGCATGGGTATATGTAAAAAGACACCCCAAAACACATTCCTCAACTTCTCCTGAGTACGGGGATACCAGATGTGTGACACTTTTTTGCAGCCTAGATGGGCAAAGGGGCCCATATTCCAAAGAGCACCTTTCGGATTTCACTGGTAATTTTTTACTGAATTTGATTTCAAACTCCTTACCACACATTTGGGCCCCTAGAATACCAGGGCAGTATAACTACCCCACAAGTGACCCCATTTTGGAAAGAAGACACCCCAAGGTATTCCGTGAGGGGCATGGCGAGTTCCTCGAATTTTTTATTTTTTGTCACAAGTTAGTGGAAAATGATGATTTTTTTTTTTTTTTCATACAAAGTCTCATATTCCACTAACTTGTGACAAAAAATAAAAACTTCCATGAACTCACTATGCCCATCAGCGAATACCTTGGGGTCTCTTCTTTCCAAAATGGGGTCACTTGTGGGGTAGTTATACTGCTCTGGCATTCTAGGGGCCCAAATGTGTGGTAAGGAGTTTGAAATCAAATTCAGTAAAAAATGACCTGTGAAATCCGAAAGGTGCTCTTTGGAATATGGGCCCCTTTGCCCACCTAGGCTGCAAAAAAGTGTCACACATCTGGTATCCCCGTACTCAGGAGAAGTTGAGGAATGTGTTTTGGGGTGTCTTTTTACATATACCCATGCTGGGTGAGATAAATATCTTGGTCAAATGACAACTTTGTATAAAAAAATGGGAAAAGTTGTCTTTTGCCAAGATATTTCTCTCACCCAGCATGGGTATATGTAAAATGACACACCAAAAAACATTCCCCACCTTCTCCTGAGTACGGAGATACCAGATGTGTGACACTTTTTTGCAGCCTAGGTGGGCAAAGGGGCCCATATTCCAAAGAGCACCTTTCGGATTTCACAGGTCATTTTTTACTGAATTTGATTTCAAACTCCTTACCACACATTTGGGCCCCTAGAATGCCAGGGCAGTATAACTACCCCACAAGTGACCCCATTTTGGAAAGAAGAGACCCCAAGGTATTCGCTGATGGGCATAGTGAGTTCATGGAAAAACAAATTTTTTGTCACAAGTTAGTGGAATAGGAGACTTTGTATGAAAAAAAAAAAAAAAAAAAAATCATCATTTTCCACTAACTTGTGACAAAAAATAAAAAATTCTAGGAACTTGCCATGCCCCTCACGGAATACCTTGGGGTGTCTTCTTTCCAAAATGGGGTCACTTGTGGGGTAGTTATACTGCCCTGGCATTTTCCAGGGGCCCTAATGTCTGGTAAGTAGGTAAATGACCTGTGAAATCTGAAAGGTGCTCTTTGGAATGTGGGCCCCTTTGCCCACCTAGGCTGCAAAAAAGTGTCACACATCTGGTATCTCCGTACTCAGGAGAAGGTGGGGAATGTGTTTTGAGGTGTCATTTTACATATACCCATGCTGGGTGAGAGAAATATCTTGGCAAAAGACAACTTTTCCCATTTTTTTTATACAAAGTTGGCATTTGACCAAGATATTTATCTCACCCAGCATGGGTATATGTAAAATGACACCCCAAAACATATTCTCCAACTTCTGCTGAATACGGAGATACCACATGTGTGACACTTTTTTGCAGCCTAGGTGGGCAAAGGGGCCCAAATTCCTTTTAGGAGGGCATTTTTAGACATTTGGATACCAGACTTCTTCTCACGCTTTGGGGCCCCTAAAATGCCAGGGCAGTATAAATACCCCACATGTGACCCCATTTTGGAAAGAAGACACCCCAAGGTATTCAATGAGGGGCATGGCGAGTTCATTGAAAAAAAAAAAATTTGGCACAAGTTAGCGGAAATTGATTTTTTGGATTTAGTTCTCACAAAGTCTCCCTTTCCGCTAACTTGGGACAAAAATTTCAATCTTTCATGGACTCAATATGCCCCTCAGCGAATACCTTGGGGTGTCTTCTTTCCAAAATGGTGTTATTTGTGGGGTGTTTGTACTGCCCTGGCATTTGAGGGTCTCCGCAATCATTACATGTATGCCCAGCATTAGGAGTTTCTGCTATTCTCCTTATATTGAGCATACAGGTAATGAGATTTCTTTTTTCCGTTCAGCCTCTGGGCTGAAAGAAAAAAATGAACGGCACAGATTTCTTCATTCGCATCGATCAATGTGGATGAAAAAATCTCTGCCAAAAAAAGAAAAAGGAGGGGAAAGGCGTCTGCCAGGACATAGGAGCTCCGCCCAACATCCATACCCACTTCAGCTCGTATGCCCTGGCAAACCAGATTTCTCCATTCACATCAATCGATGTGGATGAATAAATCATTGCCGGGATTTTTTTTTTTATATATACAAAGTGTTTGCCAAAGTATATGAACACCGCCACCTCCTCAGCTCATATGCCTCGGCAAACATATCTTTTACTGCAGAGGAGAAATCTCGTCTTGCAGCGCCGCATACACCGACTTGCGTGTAATCTGACAGCAGCGCAATGCTTCTGTCCGAATGCACATCAGTGCTGCAGCTGGTCGATCGGTTGGTCCACCTGGAAGGTAAAAAAAACAAAACAAAAAAGAAAAAACCAGGCCGCAAAGCAATAACTTTATTAACTTTAGAACAGAACATATTAACTTTTTTAAACTTTTTTAACTTTTTTACTTACCGGTAATTTTTTTTTTGTTTAGTTTTTTTTACCTTTATAGAACAAACCTCTCCTTCCCCATGGGACAATGTGCAAAGCGCAAATCGCCCAAAGATGTGGCGAAGTACGTTATGCACTTTATCCCAGGTGAAAGGAGAGGTTTGCAGCAGCTGAGAGTAAAAGGGCCCTAATAGCCCTGTGTGCCTGTCCTGTGAAATGCAATCCCTATGCTAGGTGTACCTGTGTGTGGTACTTCCGGAAACACTCTCCATAGCATAGGGCAGGGTGGTCCGGACAGTCAGGACAGAAATAGCGGGTGTCACGCCTTATTCCACTCCTGCTACAGACACAACATCTTTTTCGGGGTGACGGTTGTGTTGAGGTACCAGGAACGACACTGGGGAAATGTCGCTCGTGTAGACGGCTAACTACACTGGGGGATGGGGCCACGGAACCTCCTGGGTAAAGGAGGTTCTCGATGATCTCTTCCTGGAATTTGAGGAAAGATCGTGTTCTCCCAGCCTTACTGTAGAGAACAAAACTATTGTACAGCGCCAATTGAATTAAATATACAGACACCTTCTTATACCAGCGTCTGGTTCTGCGGGAAACTAAATACGGAGACAACATCTGGTCATTGAAGTCCACCCCTCCCATGAGCGCATTATAGTCGTGGACACAGAGGGGCTTTTCAATGACACGGGTTGCTCGCTCAATTTGGATTGTCGTGTCTGCGTGAATGGAGGAGAGCATGTAAACGTCACGCTTGTCTCTCCATTTCACCGCGAGCAGTTCTTCGTTACACAAGGCAGCCCTCTCCCCCCTTGCAAGACGGGTGGTTACAAGCCGTTGGGGGAAGCCCACGCGACTAGTTCGCGCAGTGCCACAGGCGCAAATCCGTTCTAGAAACAAATGCCTAAAGAGGGCCACACTTGTGTAAAAATTGTCCACATAAAGATGGTACCCCTTGCCGAATAAGGGTGACACCAAGTCCCAGACTGTCTTCCCACTGCTCCCCAGGTAGTCAGGGCAACCGACCAGCTCCAGGGTCTGATCTTTTCCCTCATAGACACGAAATTTGTGGGTATAGCCTGTGGCCCTTTCACAGAGCTTATACAATTTGACCCCATACCGGGCACGCTTGCTTGGGATGTACTGTTTGAAGCCAAGGCGCCCGGTAAAATGTATTAGGGACTCGTCTACGCAGATGTTTTGCTCAGGGGTATACAAATCTGCAAATTTCTGGTTGAAATGGTCTATGAGGGGCCGAATTTTGTGGAGCCGGTCAAAAGCTGGGTGGCCTCTGGGACGGGAGGTGGTGTTGTCGCTAAAATGCAGGAAACGGAGGATGGCCTCAAATCGTGCCCTGGACATAGCAGCAGAGAACATGGGCATGTGATGAATCGGGTGCGTTGACCAATATGACCGCAATTCATGCTTTTTTGTCAGGCCCATGTTGAGGAGAAGGCCCAAAAAAATTTTAATTTCGGAAACTTGGACTGGTTTCCACCGGAAAGGCTGGGCATAAAAGCTTCCCGGGTTGGCGGATATAAATTGTGTGGCATACTGGTTGGTCTCTGCCACGACTAAGTCCAAGAGCTCCGCAGTCAAGAACAGCTCAAAAAATCCCAGGGCCGAACCGATTTGAGCCGTCTCAACCCGAACTCCAGACTGGGCGGTGAAAGGGGGAACTACAGGTGCGGCTGAAGTTGGTGACTGCCAATCAGGGTTTGCCAGCACCTCAGGGATTCTAGGGGCTCTACGGGCCTGTCTGCGCGGTGGCTGCGACGGGGTAACTAGTGCACGTGCCACCGTACCAGCTTCAACGGCCCTTCTGGTGCTCGCCACGTCACCATGTTGTACGGCAGTGCTGGTACTAGGTCCAGGGAGGGCTGCGCTGCTGGTGTATGCCTCACCACGTGATCCGGCAGCGACAGCCCCACTCTGCTGCTCTTGAAGCGGATCCTGCATAACCTGTGGTCTAGCGACATGGGGCCGGGTACGCCTGGTGCTGCCAGGGACCTCCACCTCCTCGTCCGAACTTTGGGTCAGAGAGCCACTGCTTTCCACAGGTTCATATTCTGACCCGCTAGATTCGTCAGATGAGGGTTCCCACTCCTCATCCGACTGGGTCAGAATCCTGTAGGCCTCTTCAGAAGAATACCCCCTGTTTGACATTTTGGACTACTAAATTTAGGGGTATTCCCTGAGACTACCCAAGAAAAAAAGCAAGCCTGTCTTACAAAGGGGAGGCTAGCGAAGTACCGGAGGCCGCTGCGGTTGATAAAAAATATCAAAACTGATTTTTTTATCGCCGCAGTGCGTGTAAAATGAATGTGCAGTGATCAAAAAATATATATTTTTTGTCACTGCGGTGGGGCGGGCGTGGGTGAACGCACGTGTGGGCGACCGATCAGGCCTGATTGGGCAAACACTGCGTTTTGGGTGGAGGGCGAACTAAAGTGACACTAATACTATTATAGATCTGACCGTGATCAGTTTTGATCACTTACAGATACTATAAAAGTACAAATGCTGATTAGCGATACGCTATTCAGCGAATAAAAGTGACTGCGGTGCGGTGGGGTGGGCGCTAACTGACGCTAACTACCTAACCAAGGGGCCTAAACTATCCCTAAAACCTAACAGCCAATACTAGTGAAAAAAAAAAAGTGACAGTTTACACTGATCACTTTTTTTCCTTTCACTGGTGATTGACAGGGGCGATCAAAGGGGTGATCAAAGGGTTAATTGGGGTGCAGGGGGGTGATCAGGGGCTACAGTGAAGTGTTTGGTGTACTCACAGTGATGTCTGCTTCTCTGCTGGATCCAACCGACGAAAAGGACCAGCAGAGGAGCAGAGAAGCCATATAACAGATCATATTTACTAATATCATCTGTTATATGGCTTGTGATTGGATTTTTTAAAAATCGCCAGCCTGCCAGCCAATGATCGTTGCTGGCAGGCTGGTGACGAACTTGTTCTTTAACTTTTGCCGGCCCGCGATGCGCATGCGCGGGCCGGCTTGGAGCGAAATCTCGCGTCTCGCGAGATGACGCGTATATGCGTGACTGTGCGCAGCGCTGCCACCTCCGGAACGCGAATCTGCGTACAGCGGTCCGGAGGTGGTTAAAGAGGACATGTCGACAAAAAATGCAATCTCAAAGCACAGTGTTATAGAGCAGGAGAAGCTGAGCCGATTGATATATATTTTCATGGGAAAAGATTCAGTAAAAGTTGTAATTTATACATTTATATCTCTGCTTTTTCTACCTTCTGTGAACAGTATCGGTACAGGAGGGAGGTGTTATCAGTGACTATCTCTCTATGCACACTTATGCACACAATGCTATCACTCACTGATAACACCTCCCTCCTGTACCGATGATACTCACAGAAGGTAGAAAAAGCAGAGATATAAATGTATAAATTACAACTTTTACTGAATCTTTTCCCACAAATACAGTTGCAAGAAAAAGTATGTGAACCCTTTGGAATGATATGGATTTCTGCACAAATTGATCATAAAATGTGATCTGATCTTCATATAAGTCACAACAATAGACAATCCCAGTCTGCTTAAACTAATAACACACAAAGAATTAAATGTTACCATGTTTTTATTGAAAACACCATGTAAACATTCACAGTGCAGGTGGAAAAAGTATGTGAACCCTTGGATTTAATAACTGGTTGAACCTCCTTTGGCAGCAATAACTTCAACCAAACATTTCCTGTAGTTGCAGATCAGACGTGCACAACGGTCAGGAGTAATTCTTGACCATTCCTCTTTACAGAACTGTTTCAGTTCAGCAATATTCTTAGGATGTCTGGTGTGAATCGCTTTCTTGAGGTCATGTCACAGCATCTCAATCGGGTTGAGGTCAGGACTCTGACTGGGTCACTCAAGAAGGTGTATTTTCTTCTGTTTAAGCCATTCTGTTGTTGATTTACTTCTATGCTTTGGGTCGTTGTTCTGTTGCAACACCCATCTTCTGTTGAGCTTCAGCTGGTGGACAGATGGCCTTAAGTTCTCCTGCAAAATGTCTTGATAAACTTGGGAATTCATTTTTCCTTTGATGATAGCAATCCGTCCAGGCCCTGACACAGCAAAGCTGTCACGGATGTAGTAGGGGAGAACACCAAAAGACAACAAGAAGGAAGGGAAAAGACACTAGCCTCACCGCTAGGGAAGGAAAAGGGTCACCACCTATAAAACCCTGTTCCTGGCCCTAACTCCTATCCGTATGGGCACCTCTCAATGGTAGAGATGCCCATACACAGGAACCTAGAAAATACTGGTGGCCTTCAGATGCCCTAATGGTAATGACAGGGCAGAGACTACACGCTCCTTCCCTGGTGAAGGAACCAGCGTCTCACTGAGGCCTAGTAAACAACAAAGGTGGGGGGAATACAAAATACAACAAACGGAACACTTAACTTCTGAGGCTGATGGATGATGGATGAACAGGACTTCAACTAGAACCACACTCCAGCTCTTCCAAAAACCAAATGAAGCTATCCAGAGCAAGGAGTGATGGGTAAAGTCAGACTAAATAGGGGGAGGTAAAGGTCACATGATCCACACCTGAACAGGATCTGAACAGGAGGGGTGGACATACAAGCAACACACAGACAAACTGAAACCAAAACCAAAAGAGGCTGTCAGATCACTAATGTGCAGATAATATTTCAGACCTTCTAAAACCTGTCACCGGTGTGACAAAAGCATTCCCCCACCACCATACTTCACAGTTGGGATGGTTTTGATGTTGGTGTGCTGTGCCTCTTTTTCTCCACACATAGTGTTGTGTGTTTCTTCCAAACAACTCAACTTTAGTTTCATCTGTCCACAGAATATTTTGCTAGTACTGCTGTGGAACATACAGGTGCTCTTGTGCAAACTGTAAACGTGCAGCAATGTTTTTTTTGGACAGCAGTGGCTTCCTCTGTGGTATCCTTTCTAGAAATTCATTCTTGTTTAGTGTTTTACGTATCGTAGATTCGCTAACAGGGATGTTAGCATATGCCAGAGACTTTTGTAAGTCTTTAGCTGACACTCTAGGATTCTTCTTCACCTCATTGAGCAGTCTGCGCTTTGCTCTTGCAGTCATCTTTACAGGACTGCCACTCCTAGGGAGAGTAGCAGCAGTGCGGAATTTTCTCCATTTATAGACAATTTGTCTTACCGTGGACTGATGAACAGCAAGGCTTTTGGAGATACTTTTATAACGCATTCCAGCTTTATGCAAGTCAATAATTCTTCATCATAGGTCTTCTGAGAGCTCTTTTGTGTGAGGCATCATTCACATCAGGCAATGCTTCTTATGAAAAGCAAACCCAGAACTAATGTGTGTTTTTTATAGGGCAGACCAACTGTAACCAACACCTCCAAGCTCATCTCATTGATTGGACTCCAGTTGGCTGACACCTCACTCCAATTAGCTCTTGGAGATGTCATTAGTCTAGGGGTTCACCGCCTGCGGTGATTGGAACCAAATGCCGGCCGAAATCATTCGGCAGGCACTCTGTACCAATGCCCAGGGGGGTCTTGTGACCCCCCGATGTCGGCGATCGCAGAAAACCGCAGGTCAATTCAGACCTGCGGTTTTCTGCGTTTCCGGGTTATTCGGGTCTTTGATGACCCGATAACCCGGAAAGGACGGTGATCGGTGGCGTGATTATACACCACCAATCACCGTCCTGCGATCCTGTAAGGTGGCGATCACGTCACCTCTCAGGATTGCCTGCGATTGGCCCCCATGCGGCATGTGGGCGGAGCGCGGCAAGTTTGAATCTCCGCCGCTGCTCCCCTCCCTCATTCCGGTCCGTGGAGCGGGGAGAGCAGCAGGAGATCAGGCACCTTAGGAGGCAGGGACAGGCAGGGACAGGCAGGTAATGGGAGGTGTAGGCAGGGGTAGTTAGGGCAAAAAAAACTTTTTTGGCCTGATCGGTTGTGTAGGGTCCACAGCAGTTAGCTGTGAGACCATAGACCCTCTCAGGGGTGCTGCAGCTTGCCCCCCCCCACACACTTTTTGGGGTGCAAGTATTTTTTTTCCTTTTTTCTTTTCATGCGCTCATGCAGGCACTCTTTGCGTTCGGCCACTGTTAGCACATCGCCCACTCCTCCCCACAGCGCATTTGTATATTTTTTTTCTTTTTTACACATTTTTTTTTACTTTTTTTAGTTAGGGATCTTTTTTTTTTTATAGCTATAGGGTAAGTGCGTGAACACCTGTGCCCCACACACACGCACACCTAATAAAGATTTACACACACGCACATACACACGCAGACACACACTCCCCTATGGCCCGCCAGACGTTCTCGGCCGAGGAGGCATACGCCCTCCTTGACTCCGAGTCCGAGAGCCCCAGTGAGGATGAGGATGACCCCACGTTCCTGTTGTCATCCGCATCCTCCTCATCATCAAGCGATGATGAGCCCCCAAGGCGGCGGATCGAGGGGACCCCCATGCTAGTGAACCTGTGGCCCAGCCTAGTACGAGCAGCTCTGGGGCTCGTACTAGTTTTCCGGCCCACCAGGTCAGTCCACCTGAGCCCCCTGCAGGTGGACTTGTCTGGTGTACCCCAGAGAACTTTGAGCCCGCAATTGCTGATTTTGTTGGTGAATCAGGAATCCAGATTTACACAGTGGGCTTCACTGAATATTACTTTTTCTGTCTTTTTTTTCAGTGAGGAACTGGTAAATCTGATGGTGGAGCAGATGAACCTGTACGCCCAACAGTTCGTCGCTCAACACCCGGGCTCGTTTTTGGCTAGGCCCGGTGGCTGGACCCCGGTCAGTGCAGCCGAGATGAGGATGTTTTGGGGCCTCGTGCTGCATATGGGCCTAGTCAAAAAGCCCAGTGTCAGGCTGTACTGGAGTGGGGACGTCCAATACCAGACCCCACTCTACAGTATGGCCATGACACGTTCCCGATTTGAGGCCAACCAGAAATGCCTGCGTTATTCAGATAATGCAGCATCTCCCCCCCAAGGTGATCCTGCCTATGACCGTCTGTATAAGATACGGCCGGTCATTGATCACTTTGGGGCCAAATTCATGGAGGCCTATGTACCTGGAAGGGAGGTCGCGGTTGATGAGTCTCTCATTGCGTTCAAGGGGAGACTCATTTTCCGACAGTATGTTCCCTCAAAGCGGGCGAGGTATGGCGTGAAGCTGTACAAACTTTGTGAGAGTACCTCAGGGTACACTTACAGGTTTTGTGTGTACAAGGGGCGAGATTCCCATATTCAACCCCAAGACTGTCCCCCCACTCTGGGTGTTAGCGGGAAACTTGTGTGGGACCTTATGCACCCACTGCTAGATAAGGGTTACCACCTATACGTGGATAACTTTTATACTAGTATCCCCTTGTTCCAGTTCCTCGCCGCCAGATCCACGTTCGCTTGTGGGACCGTGCGGAAAAATCAGCACGGCCTCCCTGCCTACCCCCTCCAGGTACCTATCCCCAGGGGTTAGACCCGTGCCCTTACTACTGGAAACCTGCTGCTGGTCAGATATAAGGACAAGAGGGATGTCCTTGTACTGTCCACAATTCATGGTAACGGCATCACCCCTGTCCCTGTGCGAGGTACCGCGGCAACTGTCCTCAAGCCCGATTGTATCGTCGACTACAATCGGTATATGGGAGGAGTTGATCTCTCTGATCAAGTCCTCAGGCCATATAACGCCATGCGCAAAACCCGGGCATGGTACAAAATAGTTGCGGTCTACTTGGTGCAGGTTGCCATGTACAACTCTTTTGTACTGTTCCAGAGCGCTGGCAACACAGGGACATTCCTCCAGTTCTATGAGGTAGTCCTCAAGACCCTGATCTTTTCTGACCGGGAAAGAGCAGGTGGGAGTACCTCGGGAATTGGAGGCGCCCGGATCGTCCCTGGCCAACACTTTCCAGGTGTGGTCCCCCATACTGGAAAGAAGGGACGAACCCAAAAAAAATGTAGAGTGTGTCGCAGGAGGGGGATACGGAAGGACACCACTACTCAATGTGACACGTGCCCCGATCATCCGGGCCTCTGCGTTATTGGTTGCTTCAGGGAGTACCCCACTTCCATGGAGTTCTAAATTTATAATCCCCTTCACAAACTATGGTTCTCAGACTTGAGACACCCAAAAAAATTTTTTTGTAGAACTAAAAAAAAAAAAAAGTAGATTTACTAGGTAGCGCAGCGTCGGTAATAATCTCCTCTGTAAATATACCCCTAACCCCCCAGATTAACACGGTAAATCATTAAAAAAAAAAAGGTGCAAAAAAAGGTTTTTTTTGTCACCTTACATAAAAAAAGTGTAATAGCAAGCGATCAAAAAGTGATATAGCTCCCAAAATAGTGCCAATAAAACCTTCCCCTCATCCCGCAAAAAATGAGCCCCTACCTAATTCAATCGGCTAAAAAACTAAAACAAAATGACCCTTAGACTACAGAGATACAAAAAGTGTCTTTTTGTATCCAAAAAGATAATATAGTCTAAATCTTAAATAATTGTAAAAAAATTTACTTATTAGGTATCGCCGCGTCCGTAATAATCTCCTCTGTAAAAATACCCCATGACCCAACCGCCCATTATTAACACGGTCAAAAAAAAACAAAAAAAAGGTGCAAAAAAAGATTTTTTTTGTCACCTTACATAACAAAAAGTGTAATAGCAAGCGATCAAAAAGTCATATAGCCCCCAAAATAGTGCCAATAAAACCGTCCCCTCATCCCGCAAAAAAGGAGCCCCTACCTAATACAATCGGCTAAAAAACTAAAACAAAATGACTCTTAGACTACAGAGATACAAAAAATGTCTTTTTTTGTATCCAAAAAGATAATATAGTCTAAATCCTAATTAACTGTAAAAAGATTTACTTATTAGGTATCGCCGCGTCCGTAATAATCTCCTCTGTAAAAATACCCCATGATCCAACCCCCCAGATTAACACGGTCAAAAAAAACAAAAAAAAACGGTGCAAAAAAAGATTTTTTTTTGTCACCTTACATAACAAAAAGTGTAATAGCAAGCGATCAAAAAGTCATATAGCCCCCAAAATAGTGCCAATGAAACCGTCCCCTCATCCCGCAAAAAATTAGCCCCTACCTAATGCAATCGGCTAAAAAACTATAGTATAATATATAGTAACTATATAACTATAGTTAGTATAAGAGTCATTTTGTTTTAGAGATACAGTACAAAAAATTCTTTTTTTGTATCCAAAAAGATAATATAGTCTAAAACCTAAATAATTGTAAAAAAAAATTGACTTATTAGGTATTGCCGTATCCGTAATAATCTTCTCTGTAAAAATACCCCATGACCCAACCTCCCAGATTAACACGGTCCGAAAAAATATATAAAAAATGGTACCAAAACCAATCCGTTGTTTCTGGTAAAAACCAAGGGTTAACAGCCAAACAAAACTTAATATTTATTACCCTGATACTGCAGTTTACAGAAACGCCACATTTGTGGTTGTAAACTGCTGTATCAGTAAAAGGGAGGCGCAAAAGGAAAGGACCGACATGGTTTCTGGAATGCCGATTTTGATGGCCTTTTTTATTGACACCATGTCCCTTTAGAAGCCCCCCTGATGCCCCCCTAGAGTAGAAACTCCCTAAAAGTGACCCCATCTAAGAAACTACACCCCTTAAAGTATTCAAACTGATTTTACAAACTTTATTAACCCTTTAGGTGTTCCTCAACAGTTTATGGCAAATGGAGATGAAATGTCAGAATTAAAATTTTTGGTAACCTTACCTCACAAAAATGTAATATAGAGCAACCAAAAAACATATGTACCCTAAAAATAGTCCCCCAAAAAAACGCCACCTTATCCCGTAGTTTCCATAATGGGGTCACTTTTAGGGAGTTTCTATTGTAGGGGTGCATCAGGGGGTCTTGAAATAGGACACGGTGTAAATAAACCGGTCCATAAAAATCAGCCCCCCAAAACCCACACGGCGCTCCTTTCCCTCTACACCCCGCTGTGTGGCCGTACAGTAGTGTAAGACCACATATGGGGTGTTTCTGTAAATGGCAGAGTCAGGGCAATAAAGATACAGTCTTGTTTGACTGTTAACCCTTGATTTTTTTAGTGGAAAAAATGGGTTAACCACCTCAGCCCCCAGTGCTTAAACACCCTGAAAGACCAGGCCACTTTTTACACTTCTGACTTACACTACTTTCACCGTTTATTGCTCGGTCATGCAACTTACCACCCAAATGAATTTTACCTCCTTTTCTTCTCACTAATAGAGCTTTCATTTGGTGGTATTTCATTGCTGCTGACATTTTTACTTTTTTTGTTATTAATCGAAATTTAACGATTTTATTGCAAAGAAATGACATTTTTCACTTTCAGTTGTAAAATTTTGCAAAAAAAACGAGATCCATATAGAAATTTTGCTCTAAATTTATAGTTCTACATGTCTTTGATAAAAAAAAAATGTTTGGGTAAAAAAAAAATGGTTTGGGTAAAAGTTATAGCGTTTACAAACTATGGTACAAAAATGTGAATTTCCGCTTTTTGAAGCAGCTCTGACTTTCTGAGCACCTGTCATGTTTCCTGAGGTTCTACAATGGCCAGACAGTACAAACACCCCACAAATGACCCCATTTCGGAAAGTACACACCCTAAGGTATTCGCTGATGGGCATAGTGAGTTCATAGAACTTTTTATTTTTTGTCACAAGTTAGCGGAAAATGATGATTTTTTTTTTTTTCTTACAAAGTCTCATATTCCACTAACTTGTGACAAAAAATAAAAACTTCTATGAACTCACTATGCCCATCACGAAATACCTTGGGGTCTCTTCTTTCCAAAATGGGGTCACTTGTGGGGTAGTTATACTGCCCTGGCATTTTAGGGGCCCAAATGTGTGGTAAGGAGTTTGAAATCAAATTCTGTAAAAAATGACCTGTGAAATCCGAAAGGTGCTCTTTGGAATATGGGCCCCTTTGCCCACCTAGGCTGCAAAAAAGTGTCACACATGTGGTATCTCCGTATTCAGGAGAAGTTGGGGAATGTGTTTTGGGGTGTCTTTTTACATATACCCATGCTGGGTGAGATAAATATCTTGGTCAAATGCCAACTTTGTATAAAAAAATGGGAAAAGTTGTCTTTTGCCAAGATATTTATCTCACCCAGCATGGGTATATGTAAAATGACACCCCAAAACACATTCCCCACCTTCTCCTGAGTACGGCAATACCAGATGTGTGACACTTTTTTGCAGCCTAGGTGGGCAAAGGGGCCCATATTCCAAAGAGCACCTTTCGGATTTTACAGGTCATTTTTTACAGAATTTGATTTCAAACTCCTTACCACACATTTGGGCCCCTAGAATGCCAGGGCAGTATAACTACCCCACAAGTGACCCCATTTTGGAAAGAAGACACCCCAAGGTATTCCGTGAGGGGCATGGCAAGTTCCTAGAATTTTTTATTTTTTGTCACAAGTTAGTGGAAAATGATGATTTTTTTTTTTTTTTTTTTTCATACAAAGTCTCATATTCCACTAACTTGTGACAAAAAATAAAAACTTCCATGAACTCACTATGCCCATCAGCGAATACCTTGGGGTCTCTTCTTTCCAAAATGGGGTCACTTGGGGGGTAGTTATACTGCCCTGGCATTCTAGGGGCCCAAATGTGTGGTAAGGAGTTTGAAATCAAATTCTGTAAAAAATGACCTGTGAAATCCGAAAGGTGCTCTTTGGAATATGGGCCCCTTTGCCCACCTAGGCTGCAAAAAAGTGTCACACATCTGGTATCTCCGTACTCAGGAGAAGGTGGGGAATGTGTTTTGGGGTGTCATTTTACATATACCCATGCTGGGTGAGATAAATATCTTGGTCAAATGCCAACTTTGTATAAAAAAATGGGAAAAGTTGTCTTTTGCCAAGATATTTCTCTCACCCAGCATTGGTATATGTAAAATGACACCCCAAAACACATTCCCCACCTTCTCCTGAGTACGGAGATACCAGATGTGTGACACTTTTTTGCAGCCTAGGTGGGCAAAGGGGCCCATATTCCAAAGAGCACCTTTCGGATTTCACAGGTCATTTTTTACAGAATTTGATTTCAAACTCCTTACCACACATTTGGGCCCCTAGAATGCCAGGGCAGTATAACTACCCCACAAGTGACCCCATTTTGGAAAGAAGAGACCCCAAGGTATTCGCTGATGGGCATAGTGAGTTCATGGAAGTTTTTATTTTTTGTCACAAGTTAGTGGAATATGAGACTTTGTATGAAAAAAAAAATAATAAAAAAATCAGCATTTTCCACTAACTTGTGACAAAAAATAAAAAATTCTAGGAACTCGCCATGCCCCTTACGGAATACCTTGGGGTGTCTTCTTTCCAAAATGGGGTCACTTGTGGGGTAGTTATACTGCCCTGGCATTTTCCAGGGGCCCTAATGTGTGGTAAGTAGGTAAATGACCTGTGAAATCCTAAAGGTGCTCTTTGGAATGTGGGCCCCTTTGCCCACCTAGGCTGCAAAAAAGTGTCACACATGTGGTATCGCCGTATTCAGGAGAAGTTGGGGAATGTGTTTTGGGGTGTCATTTTACATATACCCTTGCTGGGTGAGAGAAATATCTTGGCAAAAGACAACTTTTCCCATTTTTTTATACAAAGTTGGCATTTGACCAAGATATTTCTCTCACCCAGCATGGGTATATGTAAAATGACACCCCAAAACACGTTCCCCACCTTCTCCTGAGTACGGCGATACCAGATGTGTGACACTTTTTTGCAGCCTAGATGCGCAAAGGGGCCCAAATTCCTTTTAGGAGGGCATTTTTAGACATTTGGATACCAGACTTCTTCTCACGCTTTGGGGCCCCTAGAATGCCAGGGCAGTATAAATACCCCACATGTGACCCCATTTTGGAAAGAAGACACCCCAAGGTATTCAATGAGGGGCATGGCGAGTTCATAGAAATTTTTTTTTTTTGGCACAAGTTAGCGGAAATTGATATTTTTAATTTTTTTCTCACAAAGTCTCCCGTTCCGCTAACTTGGGACAAAAATTTCAATCTTTCATGGACTCAATATGCCCCTCACGGAATACCTGGGGGTGTCTTCTTTCCGAAATGGGGTCACATGTGGGGTATTTATACTGCCCTGGCATTCTAGGGGCCCTAAAGCGTGAGAAGAAGTCTGGAATATAAATGTCTAAAAAATTTTACGCATTTGGTTTCCGTGAGGGGTATGGGGAGTTCATGTGAGATTTTATTTTTTGACACAAGTTAGTGGAATATGAGACTTTGTAAGAAAAAAAAAATAAATTCCGCTAACTTGGGCCAAAAAAATGTCTGAATGGAGCCTTACAGAGGGGTGATCAATGACAGGGGGGTGATCAATGACAGGGGGGTGATCAATGACAGGGGGGTGATCAATGACAGGGGGGTGATCAGGGAGTCTATATGGGGTGATAACCACAGTCATTGATCACGCCCGTGTAAGGCTTCATTCAGACGTCCGTATGCGTTTTGCGGATCCGATCCATCTATCAGTGGATCCGTAAAAATCATGCGGACGTCTGAATGGAGCTTTACAGGGGGGTAATCCATGACAGGGGGGTAATCAATGACAGGGGGGTAATCAGGGAGTCTATATGGGGTGATCACCACAGTCATTGATCACGCCCCTGTAAGGCTTCATTCAGACGTCCGGATGCGTTTTGCGGATCCGATCCATCTATCAGTGCATCCGTAAAAATCATGCGGACATCTGAATGGAGCTTTACAGGGGGGTAATCAATGACAGGGGGGTGATCAGGGAGTCTATATGGGGTGATCACCACAGTCATTGATCACGCCCCTGTAAGGCTTCATTCAGACGTCCGGATGCGTTTTGCGGATCCGATCCATCTATCAGTGGATCCGTAAAAATCATGCGGACGTCTGAATGGAGCTTTACAGGGGGGTAATCAATGACAGGGGGGTGATCAGGGAGTCTATATGGGGTGATCACCACAGTCATTGATCACGCCCCTGTAAGGCTTCATTCAGACGCCCGGATGCGTTTTGCGGATCCGATCCATCTATCAGTGCATCCGTAAAAATCATGCGGACATCTGAATGGAGCTTTACAGGGGGTTGATCAATGACAGGGGGGTGATCACCACAGTCATTGATCATGCCCCTGTAAGGCTTCATTCAGACGTCCGGATGCGTTTTGCGGATCGGATCCATCTATCAGTGCATCCGTAAAAATCATGCGGACATCTGAATGGAGCTTTACAGGGGGGTAATCAATGACAGGGGGGTGATCACCACAGTCATTGATCATGCCCCTGTAAGGCTTTATTCAGACGTCCGGATGCGTTTTGCGGATCGGATCCATCTATCAGTGCATCCGTAAAAATCATGCGGACATCTGAATGGAGCTTTACAGGGGGGTAATCAATGACAGGGGGGTGATCACCACAGTCATTGATCATGCCCCTGTAAGGCTTCATTCAGACGTCCGGATGCGTTTTGCGGATCGGATCCATCTATCAGTGCATCCGTAAAAATCATGCGGACATCTGAATGGAGCTTTACAGGGGGGTGATCAGGGAGTCTATATGGGGTGATCACCACAGTCATTGATCATGCCCCTGTAAGGCTTCATTCAGACGTCCGGATGCGTTTTGCGGATCCGATCCATCTATCAGTGGATCCGTAAAAATCATGCGGACGTCTGAATGGAGCTTTACAGGGGGGTAATCAATGACAGGGGGGTAATCAATGACAGGGGGGTGATCAGGGAGTCTATATGGGGTGACAACCACAGTCATTGATCACGCCCCTGTAAGGCTTCATTCAGACGTCCGGATGCGTTTTTTTTGGATCCGATCCATCTATCAGTGGATCCGTAAAAATCATGCGGACATCTGAATGGAGCTTTACAGGGGGGTGATCAATGACAGGGGGGTAATCAATGACAGGGGGGTGATCAGGGAGTCTATATGGGGTGATCAGGGGTGATCAGGGGCTAATAAGGGGTTAATAAGTGACGGGGGGGGGTGTAGTGTAGTGTAGTGGTGCTTGGTGCTACTTTACTGAGCTACCTGTGTCCTCTGGTGGTCGATCCAAACAAAGGGGACCACCAGAGGACCAGGTAGCAGGTATATTAGACGCTGTTATCAAAACAGCGTCTAATATACCTGTTAGGGGTTAAAAAAAACACATCTCCAGCCTGCCAGCGAACGATCGCCGCTGGCAGGCTGGAGATCAACTCTCTTACCGTCCGTTCCAGCTTGTGTGTCTTGTTCAGTGGTGGTCGTCTTTCAGCCTTTCTTACCTTGGCCATGTCTCTGAGTATTGCACACCTTGTGCTTTTGGGCACTCCAGTGATGTTGCAGCTCTGAAATATGGCCAAACTGGTGGCAAGTGGCATCTTGGCAGCTGCACGCTTGACTTTTCTCAGTTCATGGGCAGTTATTTTGCGCCTTGGTTTTTCCACACGCTTCTTGCGACCCTGTTGACTATTTTGAATGAAACGCTTGATTGTTCGATGATCACGCTTCAGAAGCTTTGCAATTTTAAGAGTGCTGCATCCCTCTGCAAGATATCTCACTATTTTTGACTTTTCTGAGCCTGTCAAGTCCTTCTTTTGACCCATTTTGCCAAAGGAAAGGAAGTTGCCTAATAATTATGCACACCTGATATAGGGTGTTGATGTCATTAGACCACACCCCTTCTCATTACAGAGATGCACATCACCTAATATGCTTAATTGGTAGTAGGCTTTCGAGCCTATACAGCTTGGAGTAAGACAACATGCATAAAGAGGATGATGTGGTCAAAATACTCATTTGCCTAATAATTCTGCACGCAGTGTATACTTTTATGGAAGTTTGTGAGTATAATAAATACCTGTTCATATATACATTGGAGATGGTGGTTCAATATTAGAGCAAACTCCTTGTAGGATCACCAATGGAAAGGAGGACCATGATGTGCTCGTAACTATAGCGCTTGTCTGAAGTGTCTGCATACCAACGTGTGCTTGTGAGTATATTATCAGGAGTGCATACAGCTAATAGCAGCAGTACTTCACTATCAGTGTGATTTTCTGACATTCCATAGGAACAATTGGAGGAGGAAAGACACCTGTGGAGACTAATATTTTACCCATACGTGCAGGAGTGGATAACTCTAACTTGGAGTGGCTACCTTGAAAATCGTTTAAATTCGCGCGGTCCACCAAAACGCATTACGGTGTACGGGCGCAGGTTAATGCACAGCCCTAAGGCACTCATACGCTGACACCTTCCTATCTCACTGGCTGCTCATAGGGTGTTATATGCTGTGAGCTGGAGTAAAGATTAAAGTTACAAGAGATAGACATAATTTCCCTGTGGATTACAAATAGTAGTGCGCAATACTTAGGGTGCACCCCAACAAGGAACTTGTCCAGGAACATACAAGTGCAGATAGGCTGCTTAATGGACTTTGAAGAAAACATCACATTTACTGGCTTATTGTTAGACAGTGTTACATTTACTGTTGGTTTATTCTCTGTGTACCAGTCTGTTTTATATATTCTCAGCTTCTTGTTCACTACATTGTTCAGTAAACTCAACTTCTGGGAAAGAATCAGTGTCTGTGTGGCATTGTGTACCCTCTGTATCTGTAGGCCAAGCCCTCGATTTTCTTTCATTTGGCACTGCGAGCAGGGTACATTGATCGCCATGCAGAACCCAACTGGTTCTGAGGCGGTTCCGGCTGTGGCCCCCATCACCCCTCCTGCCATGGGAGTCGCTCCAATCATGTGTTTGCCCGCAGGGGCAATATTGAATCAGCTAGTGCTGTTTGATGGCCAAAAGTTGCTTTTAGAAGACTGGGCCGCACACCTTAAGAGCACCCTCAGGTGCTGATGTGATGATGTTGAGGACGCTAGGTCGCGCCCTCATCTTCTGCCGATCGCCTCCTGTGATCGTGGCACTGCTAGGAAAATGCTCCTTCGCTGGGAGGCTATCCCTCTGGACGCTGAGACCCTAGCTGGTGGGCCAATGATGTGAGAGGGACCCGCCAGTATCTATATCTGCCTGCTACCCCTGTCGCTACTTCATTTCCCACCGTTGTGGGGTTTGTTGCCCACCCTCCGGCTGACCTTTTCCCTGCTTCCCTGCTGCTCTGATTCGTGTTGTGCCTCACATGTTATGCTGATTCCTGCTCCTTGGCCTTCTCCTCTGGATCATTCTCTCACGCCTGAGGTGGCGTGCCGGAGGTCCTTTGGGGCCCTGCTGAGTGCCAGGTCTGCTTGTCTGCTGGCCCTGGTAGCGCTTTCCTTCCAATTTGGCAGGAGGGGGCTGGATGCCAGCTGATTACCAGTGGCTCGTTTTATATGTCCTCTCCACCCCTTGTTCCTCCGCTTAGGAAAATAACTCTCTGAGAATTTGTGAGTCCTCCCTGTCCTCCAAAAGATCCCCACAAGTGTGGTGAGAACTTTTCTTTTTTGGTTCTCTTGGTTTTTTTATTCTTTTTTTTTTTCTCCCTCAGCTTCTGGATCCCCCATTCCCTCGTGCTTTATGTAGCATACTGAATAGGACACTGACAAAACTTGCAGAGGTTAGAGCTTGTTAATTAAAAGAGGGAGAAGAGTTGTGAAAGGAAGAAAAGGGGAAAAAAGAGGAGAAAAAGAGGAAAAAAGGGAGCAAAAGAAGGGAGGAAAAAAAGAGAGAAAGAAAAGGGGAAAGAAAAAGAAGAAGGTGAAAAGGAAAGGAAAGAAAGGAAAAAAAAAATAAAGAGGAGAAGGTGAAGAAAATGGGCCCTAAACAACGCAGGCGTTCAACAGACCTGTCATTGTCTAAAACTGGACAGAGATCATTAGAGTCTGTTAAAATTGATCAGTTTTTGAAATCGCCAAATGTAAATACAAGAACCGGGCAATGGGGGAAACAGGATGTAAATAAAATAAAAAATACTTCTAGATTTAGATCGGAAGAGGCAGCAGATAACTATCTCCAGGAAGGAGATGGGGAGAGGGAGGATGAAGTGGAGGCCTCTATGCTAGAGTCCTTCCCTACAGAGGAGATCCTAGCTACGATTACAAACAATGGCAAAGTGATACAAGATCTTGCCTGTCAGTTGGGGGCAGTTCAGTCGGACGTGTCACTAATTAGAGATGATGTTACAAAAATCCGAGACAGGATTACCGCTATAGAAAAGTCTGTTGGCCCCCTAGAGAATGAAGTGAAAGTATTCAAATCTAAAGTTTCCATTCTGAAAAAGGATTATAATTATCTACAAAAAAAACTTGTGGATCTAGAAGACAGGTCGAGACTATCTAATGTGAGAATCCTGGGGCTGCCAGAGGGTGCAGAAGAAAAAAAACCCGTTGGAATGATACAATCTCTTATCCTGGAGAACTTTGGAAAGGAACACTTTTCTTATTTGTTTTTAGTTGAGAGAGACGCAGTTTTTGGCTGTTAAAAAACGTTTACAGGGAAAAGACATTAAGTATTATTTTTTGTATCCAGCCAAACTTCAGATAATTTTCAACGGAGCAACTCATTTTTTTGACACTCCGGCCCTTGCCACTGACTGGCTTGATCAGAATAATGTTTAAGTAGTGGCACATTTGTTTGTTTTTTCTTTTTTGTCTCTTCTGTTTTCTTGGTGGGGGCGGGTCTGGGGGAGGTGGAGGGATGGTCCGAGTTGAGAGGTCTGGTTCATAATGGTGGATCATGGGTTGCGATGCATTCTCTATTTTTTTTTTTTTTTTTTCTCTCTTTGATTATATGTCTGTAAGAATTTTAATCTGGAATGTAAGGGGACTTGGGGACAAATTAAAAAGACAGGCAGTGTTCGATTTAGTTCAGAGACATCTACCTGCGGTTGTCTGTTAGAGACCCACCTTACTTATGAGGTTCTGATGTGGGTTAATAGAGGATGGGTCTCGCAGGCATATCACTCAACCTTCACCAGCCACTTTAGGGGAGTGATGGTGTTTATCCATAAAAAGATTGATTTTTGTCTGTGAGGCATCCTCTGTTGATAAGCAGGGGAGATTTGTTTTTCTTTATGGAAAACTTCTTGAAACACAATGTATTCTAGCCTTTATTTATATCCCCCCCTCCCTTTTCTTTTTATGTAGTGAATTATTTATTAATGTTTATGGAACAACTGCCAGATTGCCTTACTCTAGTAAATGGGGATTTTAACTGCGTTATTAATCCCAAGATTGATCGGACTACCATGAGTAGAAATACCCATGTTCCTGTACCTAATCAGGGGTCCCCTTTAGCTCGATTCTGCAAGGAGGTGGGCTTTATAGACGTTTGGGGTTTTTTGGGGCGGGGGAGAAGGACTTATTCCTGTGTGTCCAACTCTTGGAACTGCATGTCCAGGATTGACCTGGCTTTAATAAATGAAAAATATTTGAGATATATTAGACAAATGAAATACGAAGCCAGGTCGCTCTCGGATCATGTGCCAGTATCCTTGAACTGTGTATGACTGGTGATAGGGAATGGGTAGTACCTCCCTTCAGATTAAATCCCTACTGGCTATCAGTAATAGATAATCATGACTGGATGAAACAGGAGATGGTGTTCTTTTGGGATGTTAACTATAATTTAGTTAAAATTCAATTGGTGTGGGATGCGTTTAAGGCCTTTATGAGGGGTTTACTTGTCAGTAACAATTCTAACCTGAGAAGGGGGTTTGGAATAAAAGAGAGGGCCTTGAAAGCAGCTGCGCTTCGTGGGATGAACCAGTTCTCTATGAATAAAACAGAAGAGAATAGAAGGGCGATGCAAAGTGCAAAGGGTCAGAAACAATTTTGTGAATCTGGCCGTCCAGGTAAACTCCTTGCTAGAGTTATATCTAATCAGGATAAAAAAAAGATATAGTCAGTATTTGTCTGCTTGACGGTGTAATTACCGACAAGCAGGAGAAAATAAAGGGAGCTTTTTTAAAACATTTTTCGGAAATATATCAAACTAGTGATAATATTCCGGAGGAAACAATGGATGCCTATTTGGACTCCATTGTTTTCCCCGCTCTTACCAAAGCGCAGAGGGAATCCCTTGAAGCAGATTTCTCACTTCAGGAGTTAGAGGCTGCAATAAAGGTATGTTCAGGAAATTCCTCCCCTGGGCAGGATGGCTTTCCTTACGAGCTTTATCGCAAGTATGGTGAGGTTATGCTTCCGTGCTTGTTGAGGGTAATTGTTGAATCACTGGAAGACGGTAGCCTTCCCGAGTCAATGTCAGAAGCTGTAATTATATTAATATTGAAAAAGATCCACTAGATATGAGGTCTTATAGACCGATATCGCTTCTGAATACGGATATTAAGCTTATATCAAGGATGTTGGCTACAAGGCTCTCCAGAGTTATTTCCTTGATTTATTCATCCCGATCAGAATGGGTTTGTTCCTAATAAAGGTACACATCACAACCTCCATCGAACATTTAGTCCCCTGGGGGGGATTCCCGCTCCATCCTGTCATTGGACGCCTCTAAGGCATTTGATAGGATGGAGTGGAAATTCCTATGGAAGGTGATGGGAAGGATGGGATTTGGTACAAGGTTTATGAGTTTTGTCAGGCTTTTGTATAAATCCCCTATTGACAGATTGAACCTTGACGGTATTCTTACTTTGAGTTTTAGGCTGACTAGAGGTACCCGTCAAGGTTGTCCACTTTTGCCCTTATTGTTTGATATTTACATTGAGCCTCTGGTACTTAGTGTTAGACAAGACACAAGGATTGAAGGGTTTGGAGTATTAGGACTAGAGGATAGGATCTCTTTATATGCCGATGGTGTGGTATTTTTTTTATAAATAATACCAATATAACTCTTCTGAGAATTATTCGCATAGTTAACTCCTTTGGGGAAGTATCTGGCTTAGATATCAATTGGGCAAAGACAATTTTTATGCCATTTATGCCATGGGGTCTTTGATGTTAAAAATTGTTGATTTATTTGAATATTTGGGTATGAAGATATCACCTAGGATCGAGGATTTTATCTAGCTTAATCCGATTCCGTTGCCAACCAAATTGAGATCTAAAATCTCGATCTGGCTTTGACTACCCTTATCTAGAGACGACAGAATATCTTAACAATAGTTAAGATGATGATTTTACCCAAACTTCTTTATATCTTTAGGAACTCCCTAACATGGATCGAGGATCGGTTTTTCAAGCTCATTGAGAGGATGATTAATGATCTAATCTGGGGAAGAAAGCGAGTGAGGTTAAAACTGGATCTCTTTTATAAGCCTCTGGAGCAGGAAGGCTTGAATCTTGGCTACTTCAAGGGCTATTTTATAGCTGGGCAGTTATGTTTATATTCTGAATGGCAGAAAAGTGCTCTTTGTAAGACCCTGGAGGAGCGATCCCCTTTTGATAATATATTCACCCTGTTAGAATCTGGGCAACTAATGAATGCTTAACAAGAATACAGAGTGACTGGAAAGCTACTTACTAGATCTTGGACCACTATTAGAAGATGGTTGGGGATAAAGGGATCTCTTTTATGCACTCCTCTTTGGCACAATTTTTATTTACAGGGTTTGGATGAACTAGCTGGGGATAAGTTTTGGCAGAAAAGTAATGTTTTTTATGTATCACGGGTGGTGAGGAATGGGGAGGTACTCCCGTTTTCCTCCTTAACAAAAGTTGGTAAGTTAAGTTGGTTTAGATATTTTTAGATTTGTTCAGCACTCTCTAATGTAAAAGACACTTCACTTCTTGAGATAGATACTTCTTCACCTCTGAATCTGGTGATTGGGAGTCCAGCTCCTAAGGGCAAGATCTCCCAATTGTATAAATTCTTGATTTAGGAACTATTTAATAAGGTTGCCTCCCCGTGTCAAAGGGCCTGGGGAATTGATTGTCCAATAGTTATGACACAAGATTGGGGAAATATATTTGGTTATTTAAGATTAGTATCGCACAATTCTAATCACATCTTGGCTCAGTTTAATATTTTTCATAGAGTTTATATCACACCAATTTGACTTAAAAAATGTGGTCTGCGAGAGTCGTCAAACTACCTATGGTGTGATTCACAGTGGACAGACTTCTTGCATATGTTTTGGTTGTGTCCAGATCTAAAAGTTTATTGGGGTTCAATTTATAGTTTTATTACCCATAAAATGAGGGTAATAATTCCGTTTACACCTGAGTGTTGGATATTGAGTGATCTATCCAAGGTAAACTACCATAGGTAAAAAAATGATTTTTTTTCTGTTAGAATTCTGTTTCTTGCCAGACTTTTGATTACCCGAGTTTGGATCTCACATAATACTCTGAAACTCAATGAGTGGTTATACTTAGTTAACAAGGTTTAGAGATATAAATATGCTTCATATAACCAAAGAAATTCTGAGAAAAAATGGTCTAGGGTATGGGGAGGTTGGAAGTGGTAGTTCCTCTATATTGATATATATAGATTCTAGACGCACTGTAATGCTATGTCCAGAAGAGGAAAGAAAGACACTGAATGCTATATTCTCGACTCTCAAGTCTGTTTACAGAGAAACGACCAGTACTGGCAGCCTTAGGTCCCATTTCTTCACTCGCTTCCAGCGTGAAGATTAGACTATTCCCCAGTTTGCTAACGCCCTCCAGTAGATCTGGTGTTATATGTACAGAAGAGAGAGGCCAGCGGTGCTAGCGTTCTTGGAAATGGAGATCAAATCCTCCAGGACCAGTTCGTCCATGGATTCCGTAGCCCTCCTCTTCGCCAGGCTCTCAGGAAACGTTTTCTGGTGGATGCTACATTGCAGTTTCAGTAGATACAAGCTGAGGCTGTGGCCCGAGACAAGGAAGAGGCATATGGGGCTTACACCGTGAGGATGCAGGCTGCAGGAATTCAAAAAATTCCCTCTGATGTAGAGGATCTGCGAGAGGCAGTGAAGGCATTTAGTGCATCCCTGGGAGAAATTCAGGGGCAATTGGCACAGTTACAGGCTCCATCGATGGCCCCAGTTCAGTCTGATTACTGGAAAAGGGTTGCTGCCCCTTTGCTTTCCCCACTATATGGAGCAACTCCAGAGGCTGGAGTGAGAGGCACTCCCATGCACTGGGCTGGTCCGTCACCACCTAAAGATGCACAGACGTGTGGTCCTCCAAAAGACCAGAGGGCGAGGGGGCCGCAGTGTTGGATTTGCCGAGAAAGAGGACATATCTCCCGTCAATGCCCACAAAAGGCTCTGGATCCAGAACAGCCACCGTTAAACGGGAACCCCTCGCGGTACTGGGGCACACCGCAGGGAGGACAGTTGCCAGGGTTCCCCAAACGACCTCCGGGGCCTGGTGACCAAAAGCCCCTACTTAAAGGTGCAGATTGATGAACAGATGGTGGAATGTCTTGTAGACACAGGGTCGGAAGTAACCACGATGCCAGTGAAGTTATTTGAGAGATACTTTGCCACCTGATAAAGCCTGACAAGGGCACTGTGATCAAGCTGACGGTGGTAAATCAGACGGCTATACCTGTGTTCGGAGTGGCTTTGATGAGAATGAAGCTATGCGGACAAGATGTCGGCAAGAAGGGAGTGGTGCTTGTAGAGAAACCGGCTCAGTATGGAGCTCCCATCGAATTGGGAATGAACGTTCTGCGGAAATTGGATCAGCTCATGTTTACAAAGGAGGGCCCGAGTTATTAGAGGAAAACGACTTCCCACAAGCCTACTCAGAGAGCATTCCAGAGGTTGATCCGGATATGCGGTATCTGCAAAAGCACTCCTGAGGGTAAGCAGGTTGGAGCAGTGTATGCCCCATATGGAAGAGCCTGCACCATACCTCCACGACAGAAACTGAATGGGATAAATATGCTGATAGAACCCCTGGGCGTGTTGGAAGCCAGCCGGAGCCCAGTGGTCGCAAGGACCATCGTGACAGTAACGGAGGGGCATGTGTTAGTCCGGTGTGTCAACGTACACGATCGTGAAGTTACCTTCCATCTTGGAGAGAAAGTGGCTGAGTTGTATGTGCTGCCAGGAGAACCACTCACAGGTAGCCAGTTCACCCTACGGGCTGTTTAAAATGATGCCTGGACCAGAACTCTGTGGAGGAAACCACGCCTGAGTGGAATGGCCGGCGGATCTTGGAACAAATGGAGATTGATGCAAACCAGTTCACCGCCGATCAGATGGAGAAGATTGAAGCAGTGCTATGGGAGTTTCAATCCGCCTTTTCCTGATGTGAGGAGGACTTCGGGTGCACAATGGCTAACGAACACGAAATACCGACTGGGGATACTCCCCTGATTCGAGAAAGGTACCGACAGATTCCACCCACTCTCTACCAGGAAGTGAAAATGATGCTGCCACAGATGTTAGATAGTGGAGTGGTGAAAGAGAGCCAAAGCCCGTGGGCTGCACCAGTGGTCTTGGTGCGGAAGAAGGATGGGTCCTTGAGGTTCTGTGTGGACTACCAGAAGTTAAATGCTGTCAATGTAAAAGACACCTTTCCCTTGCCTAGGATTGAAGAGTCATTGACGGCACTACAGCGTGCCAAGTATTTCTCAACTCTGGACTTGGCGAGCGGCTACTGGCAAGTACCTGTGGCAGAGAAGGATAGGCAGAAGACAGCCTTTATCCTACCCATGGGGCTATAGGAGTTCATACTGCCTGGGTGAACTGAACTTGGAGTCGATTCTGATCTACCTGGATGACGTGATAGTCCATGCACCTACGTTTGAAGAGCATTTGAGGAGACTGCGGCAAGTGTTAGGTAGGCTCTGCTCTCATGGCCTTAAAATCAAACCGAGGAAGTGCCATCTCTTCCAAACAAGCCTAGAGTATCTGGGACACATCGTATCAGCTGAGGGAGTTCGCCCTGCGGAGAGTAAGGTAGAAGCAGTGAGTAAGTGGCCGCAACCTAAGACGCTTTGAGAAGTGAAAGCATTCCTAGGATTGTCTGGTTACTATTGAAGATTTATAAAGGGCTTTGTGAAGATTGCCAGTCCGCTACACGAACTCTTGAGGGGGACTGCCCAGGGTCCAAAGACACAACCCATATCATGGTGGCTGCCACAGCAGCAAGCATTTGACAAGTTGAAGAAAGCCCTGATTAGCGTCCCCCATCCTGGCATATGCTCAGTATGACAGACCATTCACACTCTACACTGATGGAAGTTTGCATGGACTGGGAGCAGTAATACTAGCCCAAGAACAAGACAGCCAGAAACGAGTCATGCTAGTCGGTCCCTACGGGACTCTGAGCGCAATCCGGAATGTTATAGCTCCTTCAAACTCGAGTTGTTGGCGTTAGTCTGGTGTCACGGTACCTTCTGTGACAGAGGTTAGAAGATCTGAGAGAACGTAAGGTTAACTGACTCTTGATTCTCAGTGTTGTTGTTTGGTAATATAATGCGGTTGATATTCTCTGCTTGGATTTGGAAGAGTTGGTGTGTGGACCTTGCCTGTGTTCCTGCTTATCCATTTTCTATAAGATAAGTTGTACTGCTCTTTGTATTTGGTTGCTCCCTTGTGCTTGTTGTTACTAGGCCTCAGGGAGACGCTGCTTCGTTTACCTGGGAAGGAACCAGTATTCTCATTCCCTGTTACTACCCCTAGGGCATCTCAGGGCTCCTAGGGTTTAAGTTACAGTGTATGTATTTTCCCACCTTAAGGGTCTATACATACTGACAGGAGTCATGGCCAGTTCTAGGGGTTTCCTAGGAGGTGACCTTTCCTAAGAGGTGACCTGCTAAAAGGTGACACTAAGTCTTGGGCTTTTTCGTTGCCAACCGGATCACACTCTTCGGAGTGAAATGATCCAGCTCTCCGTAGTCAATTCTGTCAAGGGCTATCCGAGAGCCTGAAGGACGCATTTGCATTTCACGAATATCCTGAGTTATTGAAGGTGGCTATGTCCCTTGCTGTACGTATTGATAGACACTTGAGGGAGAGATCTAAGGTTGCTCACACTCAGGACGTACTATCATATAAGGTGGCGGCCTCTTTCGACACTTTGGATAAAGAGACACTTGAGCACATGTCTGGTGATGAGCCAATGCAGCTGGAGGGAGCTTACCCCTGGACCTGGTAATTGTTTTGTTTTTATCTCACTCTTGGGGAATCTGAGAAATTACTTTTGTCTTTTGCCGGTAGTACCCGATTTCTCCTGCCTGCCAAGGTGGAGCTAGACTCCAAAACTGTGGGAATTGAAGTATTTAATGACAGTGGGGCAGGGCATAACCTAGTTGATGGTCAGTTCATTTGTATGCACGGGTTCACAACAAGTATTTCAGTGCTTGCAATTGATTCTGCTCCACTCACACAAAAATGTTTATCACAAATGGTGCAGGACATTTGTTTAATGGTGTGTGATTTTCATCAAGAATCTATTTTGTATTTTGTGCTGGAGGGTCTGCCTGCTCCCTTGGTGCTAGGTTTACCATGGTTAAGCAAAATAATCCTACCATCGATTGGCAAGCGAGACAGATTCTTGATTAGAGTGATTATTGCACAGACAACTGTCTTAGCACGTTGCTTTCTGTTGTAACCACCTTCGTTATACCTTCGTTTATTTCCGATGTACAGTGGATATAAAAAGTCTACCCACCCCTGTTAAAATGTCAGATGTCTGTAATTTAAAAAAATGGGACAAAGATAAATCATTTCAAAGCTTTTTCCACCTTTAATGTGACCTATAAACTGTACAACTCAATTGAAAAAAAAAACAAATCTTTTAGGTAGAGGGAAGAAAAAAATCTAAAAATAAAATAATATGGCTGCATAAGTGTGCACACCCTTAAACTAATACTTTGTTGAAGCACCTTTTGATTTTATTACAGCACTCAGTCTTTTTGGGTATGAGTCTATCAAGCATGCCACATTTTGAATTGGCAAGATTTGCCCACTCTTCTTTGCCAAAACACTCCAAATCTGTCAGATTGCGAGGGCAGATTTTCAATCGGATTCAGGTCAGGGCTCTGGCTGGGCCATTCCAAAACTTTAATCTTCTTCTGGTGAAGCCATTCCTTTGTTGATTTGGATGTATGCTTTGGGTCGTTGTCATGCTGAAAGATGAAGTTCCTCTTCATGTTCAGCTTTCTAGCAGAAGCCTGGAGGTTTTGTGCCAATATTGACTGGTATTTGGAACTGTTCATAATTCCATATAGCTTAACTAAGGCCCCAGTTCCAGCTGAAGAAAAACAGCCCCAAAGCATGATGCTGCCATCACCATGCTTCACTGTGGGTATGGTGTTCTTTTGGTGCAGTGTTGTTTTTGCGCCAAACATATCTTTTGGAATTATGGCCAAAAAGTTCAACCTTGGTTTCATCAGACCATAACAACTTTTCCCACATGCTTTTGGGAAACTTCAGATGTGTTTTTGCAAAATGTAACCTGGCTTGGATGTTTTTCCTTATAAGAAAAGGCTTTCGTCTTGCCACTCTAGCCCAAGAATACGGGAGATTGTTGTCACATGTACCACACAGCCAGTACTTGCCAGATATTCCTGAAGCTCCTTTAATGTTGCTGTAGGCCTCTTGGTAGCCTCCCAGACCAGTTTTCTTGTCATCTTTACATAAATTTTGGAGGGACATCTAGTTCTTGGTAATGTCACTGTTGTGCCATATATTCTTCACTTGATGATGACTGTCTTCACTGTGTTCCATGGTATATCTAATGCCTTTGAAACTCTTTTGTACCCTTCTCCTGACTGATACCTTTTAACAATGAGATCCCTCTGATGCTTTGGAAGCTCTCTGTGGACCATGGCTTTTGCTGTGGGATGCGACAAAGAAAATTTCAGGAAATACCAACTAGAGCAGCTAAACTTTATTTGGAGTTAATCAGAGGCACTTTAAATGATGGCAGGTGTATGCTGACTCCTATTTAACATGATTTTGAATGTGATTGCTTAATTCTGAACACAGCTACATCCCCAGTTGTAGGAGGGTGTGCACACTTATGCAACCACATTATTTTTTTATTTTTTTTTGTTTTCTCCCCTCCACCTAAAAGATTTCAGTTTGTTTTTCAATTGAGTGGTACAGTTTATAGGTCACATTAAAGATGAAAAAAGTTCTGAAATGATTTATCTTTGTCTCATTTTTTTACATCACAGAAACCTGACATTTTAACAGGGGTGTGTAGACTTTTTATATCCACTGTATTCTCTGAAAGTGGAGAACAGGAGCTACCTCCACATCGGGAGTATGATTGCCCCGTGAACCTTATTTCCGGAGCTAGACTGTTAAACAAAATATGCAATGCAACAGCTCACTGCAAACCAAATAAAGTACAAAATTGCATCATAATTGCAAATGCTATACTAATAAGTTAGAGATGCTTAGCAAATCGTTTTGTACAAAATTATTTGAGCCCGTCTGCCGCACGTCAAGGCGATCTTAGACGGGTTCCTAACACTAAATTTTACCTGTTATGTGCCATGACGGCTACCATATAATTCAGAAAGTGCAGGTTCCACATGCATGCTGAACCTGAATTTCTGTCATTTTTGGTGCCAAAATGGCCTCCATTATATCCACGGAAAGCAGTTACCAGCATGCATGCCGGGCCCACTCCACACCACCCCTGGCGCCAAAGGGTCACCAAAGACTGCAATGAGAGTCCACATACTATCTCTCTCCTGGTGCCAGATGGCTTCAGTGAGTGAGGGGGAGCAGGCCAAGCTATATACTAACACTAATTAAAATCAGCCAATGGGGCAGACAAGCTGGTCAGGAGTGCACGACTAAGGAGGCAGCCACACCTCCAGCACAAGCTGCAAAGAAAAAGGGGGTCAGTCAGCACATCCCAAAGCGCAGGGGCACGTTGCTATGGCTGAGAACAAGACTGTTAAACAAAACATGCAATGCAACAGCTCACTGCAAACCAAATAAAGTACAAAATTGCATCATAATTGCAAATGCTATACTAATAAGTTAGAGATGCTTGGCAAATCGTTTTGTATGAAATTATTTGAGCCCGTCTTTATTCCTGGAGCTAGGTTGCCCAAGTCTCGGTTGTATAATCTTTCTGAACCCTAAAGAGTAGTCATGTGAGAATATATCACTGAGAGTTTGGCTAAAGGTCATAATAGACCATCCAAATCCCCAGTGGCTGCAGGGTTCTTCTTTGTTAAGAAAAAGGATGGAATTCTTTGGCCATGTTTGGACTTCCGTGAGCTTAATCGCATTACTGTCCTTGATCTTTATCCCCTTCCTTTGATCCCAGATTTGTTCAATCAGATTGTTGGTGCCAAGGTGTTCTCTAAGTTGGATTTGAGGGGGGCATATAATCTGGTAAGAATCAAGGAGGGGGACGAATGGAAGATGGCCTTTAATACCCCTGAAGGTCATTTTGAGAATTTGGTCATGCCTTTTGGGTTGACCAATGCTCCTGCGGTTTTTCAACATTTCATTAATGACATCTTTCATCATCTGGCGGGCAGGTTTGTTGTGGTGTATCTGGATGATATACTAATTTATTCTCCAGACATGGAAACTCATCAGGATCACGTGAGACAAGTGTTACAGATCCTAAGAGAGAATAAATTGTACGCTAAGATGGAGAAGTGTGTATTTGCAGTTCCGGAAGTGCAATTCCTGGGGGACCTACTCTCATCTTCAGGTTTTCGTTTGGACCCTGAAAAGGTCCGTGCTGTGTTGAACTGGGATCGACCCGAAAATCTGAAAGCGCTTATGCGATTTTTGGGGTTCACCAACTACTACCGTAAATTTATTTTGAACCACTCGACTGTGGTTAAACCTTTAACGGATATGACTAGAAAAGGTTTGGATGTCTCAGTTTGGTCTGATGCGGTATTACAAGCCTTTTCAGCAGTGAAGAAGTGTTTTGCTTCAGCTCCTATTCTGGTGCAGCCGGATGTGTCTCAGCCATTTATTGTGGAGGTGGAAGCATCCGAGGTAGGGATAGGAGCAGTCTTGTCACAAGGTCCTTCACCTAGTAAATATTTTGGCCAGGCTTTGTGAGCAGCAGAGGGCAGTAGTGGAATAACAGTTGCAACATGGTCGTCGCCTTTCCAGTCAGCTTCCGCTTTTCACAAGCGAGGACTGGGCATGGATGTCTGACCTCTGTGAGGTTTTAACAAACTTTGAGGAATCAACACAGATGGTGAGCGGCGATAATGCTATTATCGGCGTAACCATCCCACTTCTGTGTCTACTCAAACGCTCGCTGCTCACAATTAAGGATGACGCTTTGCATGTGGAAGAGGTGGAAATGGGAGAAGACATTGCACAGGGTGATAGCCAGACCACCCTCACTTCATCTTCTCAGCGCGAATTGGACGATGAAGAGGAGGAGGAGCAGGAGACAGTTGCCTCCACTACAGAGGGTAGTACCCATGGAAGTTTAATTCCACCTGCTCTGCGTGGGTGGGCAGAAGAGGAGGGAAAGGATGAGGATTTTGAGAGTGATCCTCCTAAAGACAACAGCGAATTCTTGCCTGTTACTACTCTGGCACACATGGCTGACTTCATGTTAGGCTGCCTTTCACCGAGAACCTGCGCGTTATACGCAGTTTAGACAACACGGATTACTGGTTGTTCACCCTTCTCGACCCCCGCTACAAAGAGAACTCATCTCTCATTCGTCTGGTTGAGAGGATGAGCAAAACGGTGCAATACCAGAAGATCCTTGTTAAAAAATTGCTCCAAAAATTTTCATCTGACAACGCTGGCAGCAGAGTCCGTAGTTCCTTTGCCAACCGAGGAGGGGAGACACACAGCAGTTCCAACAGAGGCAGGGCAACATTCTCCAAAGCCTGGGACAGTTTCATGACACCCCGCCAGCACCCTCACCCTGATGGGCGGCCTAGTGTCACAAGGAGGGAAACATTTTGGAAGATGGTGAAGGAGTACATAGCAGACCGTGTCAGCGTCCTCAATGCTCCCCCAGTGCCTTACAACTACTGGGTGTCCAAGCTGGACACGTGGCATGAACTGGCGCTCTACGCCTTGGAGGTGCTGGCCTGCCCTGCCGCCAGCGTTTTTTCTGAGCGGGTATTTTTTGCTGCTGGTGACATTATAACAGCAGGCCCTCGCATATAATGTTTTACAGCGCATATAATTTTTTACAGGGTCAGCTCATCAGCAGGCCTTCACCTACAATCTTTTCTTTCAAAATTCTTTTTATTTTTCAAGAAAATTAACATCCACATGGTATAAAATGTTCTACAGTGACATTTAGTTGGTCAGCTCATCTGCAGGCCCTCGCATTTATTTAATGTTTTAGAGGGCAGCTCACCTGCAAGCCCTCACCTACAAGCTTTTAGAGCATCAGCTCACCAGCAGGCCCTCACCTATAATCTTTTACAGGGTCAGCTCACCTGCAGACCCGCACCTAAAATTTTTTACAGGGTCAGCTCACCAGCAAGGCCCACACCTAAAATCTTTTACAGGGTCAGCTAACCTGCAGGCCCGCACCTAAAATCTTTTACAGGGTCAGATCACCTGCAGGTCCGCACCTAAAATCTTTTACAGGGTCAGCTCACCCGCTGGCCCTCACCTAATTATACTTAATAGGTAATTTGCGCGCATGCTGCCTTGCTTGGATGTGGTAGCTGTTTCTCAGGTTCCCTCTCCGGAATCGAACCATGATTCCCCGTTACCCGTGGTCACCATGGTTGGCGCTGAAAATAATATTGAAAGTTGATAGGGCAGACATCCAAATGGATCGTCGCCGTCACGGGGATGTGCTATCGGCACCAGGTTATCTAGTCACTAAAGCGGCAGCAGGCCCTCGCCCATAATGTTTTAGATGGTCAGATCAGCAGGCCCTTGTCCAAATGTTTTTGAGGGTTACCAGCAGGCCATCAATCATAATTTTTCAAGGCTGTGTATGATGCCCTCCTTTATGTGTAACAAAGGGTGTATTGGAGTGCCGGTTCCCTTTAATTTTTGGCAGCCCTTTCACTTAGTGCATAGGCTTTATGAGTGTAGGAGTCCCACTACATGAACAATTGTATGACAATGTGAATGAGGCCCTCCTTTATGTGATATACAGGTTGTATTGGAGTACCTCTTCCTTGTAATATTTGGCAGCACTTGCACTTTATATACAAGTAAATATACAGGAAAGAATGTTTCCTAACAAGTTTTCCTCTAAAATCGATTTTATCTTCGGTTTTGTGCGTATTATTGTCAGTCTGTCTACTCGAACAACATCGTTCCCAGCAGCGACCTGGGAGTCCAAGATGCATCCAGACATCCTCCCCATGCTGTTCCCGAACCATTTCGGTGGTGTTTCCATCAATTTCTGACCTTTTCCTATGAACCAGGCACCCTCCCCTCTTCAGAGCAGGGGGTGCCTGGTTTAATGCTCGGGTTCTCCCATTGACTTCCATTATTCTTGGGTCCGAGCATCCCGATGTGTTCGGCCAGAGCACCCGAGCACTTTGGTGCTCGATCAACACTAGTAATGACCACACCTCTTGTCAGGTGCAGCTGGTGGTCATTACTACTTCCCTATTTAGTTTGGTCTCACACTTCTTACCATGCGGTTGATATTCTCTGCTTGGATTTGGAAGAGTTGGTGTGTAGACCTTGCCTGTGTTCCTGCTCATTAATTTTCTATAAGGTAAGTTGTACTGCTCTTTGCATTTGGTTGTTCCCTTGTGCTTGTTGTTACTAGGCCTCAGGGAGACACTGGTTTGTTGACCTGGGAAGGAACCAATAGTCTCATTCCCTGTCATTACCTCTAGGGCATCTCAGGGCTCCTAGGGTTTAGGTTCTGGTGTATGTATTTTCCCACCTTTAGGGTCTATACATACTGACAGGAGTCAGGGCCAGTTCTAGGGGTTTCCTAGGAGGTGACCTTTCCCTAGTCTAGAGGCCTAGCTCTTTGTCTTCTTCCTTCTGTTATGTTTATGATGTACCTCCCCTCCCCATTATTCCTGACATCTGGGCAATGACTGAAAAATTCCCATGGTATCTCACCGGGGCACAGATCCTAGTAAGAACAGACATTAACCCATTGGCCCACCTGCAGAATGTGAAGCTGGGCGCCTTGGAGCAGAGATGGATGGCTAAACTGGCGAAGTTTGACTATACCATCAAATACCGTGCTGGTAAAGATAACGCAAATGCGGATGCACTGTCTAGAGTCACCTGGGATGTCCCAGTAGGAGAGGGTGACGAAGAGGATGAAGGTACTGAGATTTCCGATCTTGGTCGAGTGCGTCGACAGTCGTACGTGGCCAGCTCAAGTGGGGTGGCTACTGACAGCACTGTGTTGCTGGGGAAGACTGAGGAAGAATGGGCTCAAGTGCAAGATGATGATCCTGACTTAAAGAAGATCAAACACTGGGTGAAAACTGGGATATGGCTTAAGATTGAAGAGCGAAGTCGCTTGTCATCAGATGGATGGAAGCTGTTGCAGCAGTGGGATCGGCTGCGAATCCGAAATAGAATCATGTACCGGAAGGTGTTTCTGCCTACCAATCTTGAAGAAAGGTGGCAGATAGTGATACCTAGTAGCCTGGCCCGAAGAGTGGCTCTCAAGGAACATGAGAAGGGTGCTCACTTTGGAGCGGAGAAGACATACAAGTGGTTATAGAGATTTGTATAATGTCCGCAGTTGGAGCAGATTGTCTGTGAAGTGTGCCAGAAGTGTTGAGCATGCGAGCTGGTGAAGCCTCCTGAGCAGAGAGCCCCAATTCAAGTTATCCGAACCACTGGAGATCCATATGATCGATTAAATCTTGATCGGCCAGTCAGTGATTGGTCACCAGTATTGCCTTGTGATGACTGATCACTTTACAAAGTTCTCTGTGGCAGTACCTACCCATGACCAGACGGCGGAATCAGCCGCCCGTGCAGTGTGCAAACACTTTATCCAGGTGTACAGATGCCTGAAGTGGATTCATTCTGATCAAGGAGCTTCCTTACAAGGGAAGTTGATGGAGAGCTGTGTCGGCTGTATGGGATTGAGAAGTCGCAAACGACGCCATACCACCTGCAGGGCAATGGGGCCTGTGAAAGATTCAACAGGACGCTTCTACAGATGCCTCATACTCTGGAGAAAGAACGTAAGTTGCTCTGGCCCGAGTATTTGCCTGAACTACTCTGGGCGTATAATAATTGTCTTCATAACACTACCGGCTATACTCAACACATGCATGCTGCCCAGGGCAAGAAGTTACCGAAATGAAACTTGGACCTCTTTCGGAAGAGTTCCCTAGGACATCTGACTCATGGGTGCAGGAGCTCCAAGACAAACTGAGGACTGTTCATCGGTTGGTCAATGAGAAGTTGCAACAGCAAACCCCTTGGGATCATCAACCTGTGCAGACTTCACCCTTGTTGCCGGGTGACAGAGTATTGGTTCGTGCTAAATGGCCCACAGATAAATTGGATGACCGCTGGGAACCGCAGCCATATATTGTGAAACGGCAGGTGTATCCAGAAGGCCCAGTCTACGATGTCCAAAGGAAAGACTCTGATAGGCCAACTTGAAGATTACACCGTAACATGCTCAGACCTTGTATTTCAGAGAGTCGTTCCCCGACAGATAATTCTAGAGGTGTTCAGGAGAGGCAATCGAAGCCTGTCAGTCCAAGAGACATAGGGTGGTGGCTAATCCCTAGGCTGCCTTTACAGACTGACGAGTCATCCACCCCCAATTGTCCAGTAGCGGACACTATTCCTGAAAATGCGCTACCACCCCGGGAGGGGTCGGGTCCTGTTCCTGCACCAATGACAGAGGACCCAGGCCTTTGCAGATCGGAGGGCTCCACAGCAGGTATCCCCCCTTAGCGTTATGCAGCAGATGAATTTATTTGGTATAGCTGTTGGGACGTCAAAATTCTAGTGGGGTGGCATGTAAGGATGTGGGGCAAGGGACCTTAAATGTATTACCCTGCTATATTGTAAATTGTATAATTACTGCAACATCTCACTTTGGTCAGTAGATGGCAGTAAAGGATAAGATGATAAAAGTCTACATTGGAGCTGCCTATCAGAAGAATACTAATACCCAATTTAGTTTACAAAGTTGGAAAATAGCTAATTTATGGGCTGTTTTGGACCCTTGCAAGTGTGATAGCAAACTGAATATACAGGTTTGACACTGCACTTAGCAAATGACTTATTGCATCACATTCTCCCTGTGTAAGGGGAGGAGGTGCCTCCAGAAGCAGGAAGTGAGCAGACGGAGGCTGTGCTTTGTGCTTCTGGAACCACAAGGGATAATCTCTGCTGATTCTGAAAGGGAATGGACTGGCTGACGGTGGACGCTGGTGACATCACAAAGAGGAGGCTTGCAGCGACGACCCCAGGAGTGTCGTGTCTGTAGGATCCAGTTCTGGAGTGGACCAGGAAATAAGAAAAAGCACCAAGAAAGTGCTCAAGGAACTGTAAGTGCGGCTTTGCCGCGTCACATTGCACCACACTGTTGAGGTGGCATTTGGACATACAATAATGCTCCAAGTACAGTTACATTACGGTGTACGGGCTGCAAGCTAATGCATAGCCCTAAGGGACTCATACGCTGACACCTTCCTATCTTACTGGCTGCTCATAGGGTGTTATATGCTGTGAGCTGGAGTAAGAATTAAAGTTACAAGAGACAGACATAATTTCCCTGTGGATTACAAATAGCATTGTGCAATACTTAGGGTGCACCCCAACGAGGAACTCATCCAGGAACATACGTAAGTGCAGCTAGGCTGCTTAATGGACTTTGGAGAAAACATCACATTTACTGGCTTATTGTTAGACAGTGTTACATTTACTGTTGGTTTATTCTCTGTGTACCAGTCTGTTTTATATATTCTCAGCTTCCTGTTCACTACATTGTTCAGTAAACACAACTGCTGGGAAAGAACCAGTGTCTGTGCCTGTGTGGCATCGTGTACCCTCTGTATCTGTGGGCCTAGCCCTCGGTCTTCTTTGACATTGTATTGTATTGTTGTGTCTTAATTTAGTCCAGATCCCATCTCTTTGATGGGCTCGGGACATCCAGTTAATAAACTGTAAAGAAATGAATTATGTTTTGTGATGTCATTTTAGCTTCCCATGAAAACAGACGGGAGGGATTGGGGCGTCACCTGCAGAGGAGAACCCCAACTGCTCATAAGGTTTTCATAAAGATGTTACTTGCAGGCAGAATTTCTTCCCTCAAGGTTTGAAGCTCTCAACAACCAATCATTTACTTTCCTGCAAGAAGCTTTCAAGCCGCCTGTTTCTCCCCATGCAGAGCACATATGTTCCCATCATCAAAGGATAGCAAAGCCACAAGAGGGGAGCAGATTGTATAAATGCTCACAATAATGGGCAATAAGGGTCCACTGGTGATACAGTAATGTCCACGGGGGTAGTTGTGTACTTGGTATAGACAGTGATAGTTTACTGATAGATAATCCCATTGATTTGATGGTATTGTATAGGCTACATGGTGACTGTGGTCACATCACTATTGGATTGCAGGTTATTATTTATTATTATACTTACTTATATAGCCCTACTATATTCCGCAGCGCTTTACAGACATTAGCATCACACTGTCCCCAATAGGGCTCACAATGTAAGTTACCTATCAGTATGTCTTTAGAGTGTGGGAGGAAACCGGAGTACCCGGAAGAAGCCCACGCAAACACGGGGAGAACATACTGAGCCACCATGCTGAAGATGTTGTGTGGCCTAGTGATCCAGAAAATCCAACAGGTCACAAGTTATGAAAACCTGTGAGTCACAACGTGACCACATTTAATGTCATTAGGTGTTATGTAAGTACACCATTGCGTCCTTATGTCGTCATGTAGGGGTTCAGCACAAAAAACATCTGGTGCCTCCAACCCAGGTAAAGTATGTTGAATCTGAAGCGCATCCTAATCATAGTGACTATAAGCCCTCAGCAGGCATCCCAGCAGATTACTATACAGGTCACCATTGCACTCAGTGATCGGCGGCAGCTTCGTCAAAACAGAAGTTTACATCCTGGGAGCACAGAGCAGCAGCCGAGACTGGGAGGGAAAGAGCAGGGAGCCAGCGTCTGGAAGCAGGTAAGCATGCTTTCCTTTACAGGTCAGGGAGTTTTGCCAAAGGTGCACAACCCCTTTAAGTAGTGAAATGCTGCAGATTTACTGTAGACATTTCAGCAACTTCCCCAATCTAAATGGGGTTAGCAGATATCCATGTGCTTGCCACCAAAACATCCCCATTCAAATATATGCAAGAGATTTTCAGTCGCAGAATTTTCGCCAACCAATCTGCCACGTGTGAATATAGGCATAGAGCCTTCAGAGTTGTGGTCATGTATATACAAATGTGTCCAATTGTTTAAAGGGGTTCTCTTGGAATTAAGAAAATGAACATATTTAAATATTACTTCATTATAAATATATTCCCAAATACCTTACATTAGTTATAATGTCTCATTTTGTCTGGGTAGCAATCATTAGGAGAAACGAAATGGCCGCTGTCCTATTAGTGCACACAAAACCTGTCCTAATCACACAGGAGGACAAGTTATTTAACAACACTGAGGTAAAGAGCTGCCTCATCCTCCTCTCTGATTGACAGGGATTATGATCCTGAATACAGATTATAAAATCTTCAGCTGAATCTGTGTAGGAATGGAGTTCATGAGGAGACATGAAGTACAGAGAGGAGGTGGGTAATGAGCAGCAGCACTTGTATGTAGTCTCAATTACCACAGCCCCACATTACCACAGTCAGTACTGTCTGTCCTTTCTGTACTTCATGTCTCCTCATGAACTCAATTCTCCAAAGATTCAGCTAAATTTTATATTAAACTGTATTCAGGATCATAATCCCTGACAAGCAGAGCAGAGAGGAGGATGAGGCAGCTCTTTAGCTCAGTGTTGTGAAGTAACTTGTACTCCTGTGTGATTAGGACAGGTTTTGTGTGTACTAATAGGACGGTGGCCATTTTATTTCTCCTAATGATTGCTACCTAGACAAAACGATCCATTATAACTAATGACAGTTATTTGGGAATATATTTATGATAAAGTAATATTTACTTATTTTCATTTTCTTAATTCCCGGAGAACCCCTTTAAGCAACAATTACTGATATCTCTTGGAATTCCCAAACCATGATATGCTTTTATTACTGGAGGCTTTTGAAAACGTTCATGAAATCTTCCATCTGGAACACACACACTTTTTACTGGAAATTTTGCAACTGATTTCTCGCCACAATACATTTTCTGGAAAAAGATTAGAATGGCTTAGGTGACTATGAATTTAAGTTTTTTATTTTAACATCTTCCGGCCACAGAACGCGACTCGTATATTCCCAGAAAATCTCTTTTATACAGTTTTATCCAATGAGCAGTATAACGCATTGACAGTGATCTTGCCATTACTAGCAAGCGCCAAGCCACAGGATGACTTTCCAAACTGACCTCAGGCACAGATCTAACATACACCAGAACCCAGCAGTTCTATTTACTGAAGAGGTGCTGATCGGAATCTTAGCGTCTGTATTCCCGTTAATGTAAATTGTCTATAAAATCCTAGGCGAGAATACACAATCCAACTTGCCAACCCCGACCCTGGCTCACTCCTGGACCGAATTATATAAAACACTTATTCTCTAATCAATGAACCCGGCCACAGCCAATATCTTCCAATCCTTGGCAGCCTGGACCAGAAGTATCAGAAATTCTACTGAATCAAAGCGAATGGACACAACAGCACTGTAAAACCTCTATGGAGCCATTATACACTGCGTGCAGAATTATTAGGCAAATGAGTATTTTGACCACATCATCCTCTTTATGCACGTTGTCTTACTCCAAGCTGTATAGGCTCGAAAGCCTACTACCAATTAAGCATATTAGGTGATGTGCATCTCTGTAATGAGAAGGGGTGTGGTCTAATGACATCAACACCCTATATTAGGTGTGCATAATTATTAGGCAACTTCCTTTCCTTTGGCAAAATGGGTCAAAAGAAGGACTTGAGAGGCTCAGAAATGTCAAAAATAGTGAGATATCTTGCAGAGGGATGCAGCACTCTTAAAATTGCAAAGCTTCTGAAGCGTGATCATCGAACAATCAAGCGTTTCATTCAAAATAGTCAACAGGGTCGCAAGAAGCGTGTGGAAAAACCAAGGCGCAAAATAACTGCCCATGAACTGAGAAAAGTCAAGCGTGCAGCTGCCAAGATGCCACTTGCCACCAGTTTGGCCATATTTCAGAGCTGCAACATCACTGGAGTGCCCAAAAGCACAAGGTGTGCAATACTCAGAGACATGGCCAAGGTGAGAAAGGCTGAAAGACGACCACCACTGAACAAGACACACAAGCTGAAACGTCAAGACTGGGCCAAGAAATATCTCAAGACTGATTTTTCTAAGGTTTTATGGACTGATGAAATGAGAGTGAGTCTTGATGGGCCAGATGGATGGGCCCGTGGCTGGATTGGTAAAGGGCAGAGAGCTCCAGTCCGACTCAGACGCCAGCAAGGTGGAGGTGGAGTACTGGTTTGGGCTGGTATCATCAAAGATGAGCTTGTGGGGCCTTTTCGGGTTGAGGATGGAGTCAAGCTCAACTCCCAGTCCTACTGCCAGTTTCTGGAAGACACCTTCTTCAAGCAGTGGTACAGGAAGAAGTCTGCATCCTTCAAGAAAAACATGATTTTCATGCAGGACAATGCTCCATCACACGCGTCCAAGTACTCCACAGCGTGGCTGGCAAGAAAGGGTATAAAAGAAGAAAATCTAATGACATGGCCTCCTTGTTCACCTGATCTGAACCCCATTGAGAACCTGTGGTCCATCATCATATGTGAGATTTACAAGGAGGGAAAACAGTACACCTCTCTGAACAGTGTCTGGGAGGCTGTGGTTGCTGCTGCACGCAATGTTGATGGTGAACAGATCAAAACACTGACAGAATCCATGGATGGCAGGCTTTTGAGTGTCCTTGCAAAGAAAGGTGACTATATTGGTCACTGATTTGTTTTTGTTTTTGAATGTCAGAAATGTATATTTGTGAAGGTTGAGATGTTATATTGGTTTCACTGGTAAAAATAAATAATTGAAATGGGTATATATTTGTTTTTTGTTAAGTTGCCTAATAATTATGCACAGTAATAGTCACCTGCACACACAGATATCCCCCTAAAATAGCTAAAACTAAAAACAAACTAAAAACTACTTCCAAAAATATTCAGCTTTGATATTAATGAGTTTTTTGGGTTCATTGAGAACATGGTTGTTGTTCAATAATAAAATTAATCCTCAAAAATACAACTTGCCTAATAATTCTGCACTCCCTGTAGAGCATGTATAGACTTTTATGGTCTATACATTATAGACTTTTATGGTTTATACATACCAAAGCATGTAGAGCCTTTTACTCTCATAGCAAGGCTTCGAGAGGAACATCATGTGGCATGCAATGTTTTTTTTTTTGTGATGGATTCACACTCTCATATAACTTTTAGATGAAATCAGAACAGGCAGAGAACTCGCCATCTCGGTATAGGCCCTGGACAGGGATTGCGCTGCCTTAGTGTGACTGGCTGCGCGTATCTCCCATAACAAACGCTGGTGCGTTCGGAAACAGGGATCTGTCGGCTGGTCCCAAGCGCAAGGCGGTGCGGGGAGCTCTTCTGTCACCTCGCTAGGAGAGGCTGCACCCTCTTCAATCATTGGCAGCACTTTCTCAGCCATAATTATTTTCTTCTTCTCCACCTAAGCGTGCACTCACTTAGTCTCGCGTGCACATGCACGTCGCGCTTTTCTCTCCCTAGCCCGCCCCCTAGGTCCGCTTGCATAAAGGGGCGGCGCTGGCATTGGAATCCTAGCAGCAACGTAAATGAGGGTGTACTAGAGTTTAGCTTGTCGCTTTGCATTAAGGGATTGCCCTTACTTTTCCCGATCTAGAGGAGGCGTTTGTCTCAGGGATGGCGCAGCAATAAAATACTGAAGTCTTTAGGCGGCCATTTTAAGTACAACACAAGAGTCTATTCACTGACTGCAAACAGTGTTGTTGACATAAAAATGTATGTTTTCCTCACTTTTAACAATGCGATTTGATAGCAGGAGTCTTGTATAGTATTCCTGTGTAGTTTCAAGCTATTTAAACAATTCTCCAGCACAATAAAGGCATGTAACATGCAAAGTCTCTCAATTAAGCAAGTAGGGCTTATTCTCATAAGGCACAAAGGATTGGTATCCTATTCGCATCCTGTTTATGTCGCCAATTTATGCAGCGAACCAGACCGCAGGGGCAATCTGTGAGCTTCGGTGGGACGATGGGGGGGAAGGGGGGTAGTAGTCGTACTCACGATTTTTGTAGCTCCCTGGGCCGGCGTGTAGTGATGGGGAACACAGCACGAAATCCTCCGGGGCACTCTCTAGTACAGGGATCACCAGCCAGATGGTAGTTGAGGTGCCCTTGATGGTATAGGTGTTTAGGGTGCTTTTGAGGCTGGGACCCCGGTTGTTCGTGAAGCCAGCACCGTTAGGTGCAAAGGTTGGTGGTGGAAAAGAGGAGGAGTCAGTTGTAGTAAAACAGTTGAACTTTTACTTAAATCACTTGTCTCCAGGCAGTCAGTACAGTTCATTTATATGGCATAAAGATATGACTCAGATATTGGTTAAGCTGTAATCCTTGTAACAGGCTTGGCAATTGTACCCTTGAGGAGTTTTCCTAAGACTTTTACTTTTACAGGCAAGAAAATGGCTCTTTCTTATATAAGTCTGCGCTAAATCCATTCTCTAGCACTCAGGTACTGAATATAATAACTCTTACTGGTCAGTAGCAATCCACAAGGCTGCTCCCTAACGGCAGGCATCAGTCTTCTGCTCTATTCTTTGGAAAGGATGCTCACTGAAGAATTACGGTCCACTATGTCCATAGAGGCATGTGGTAAAGGATAATTTTGCGCATTAATCATCCGGCTGTGTCCAGGTACTTTTAGGTTCCTCCTAGTCACTGTTGCTTGTGAAGTCCATTGGCTAATTTAGCTCTAGACTCCACTAGACTTCCTCTATATCCAGATGTAGACTCACTGGTCTGTCCTGTGCTGCTGTAATACTGTTCTCTATACTCCCTTAGACTGGCCAGAGCCAAGAGGCTAAAATAGCAGCTACATTGTGGACTAGGCATGTTCTGCTCCTCCATTAACTTCCTACCTTCTCCTCTGTTCTCCTCTCAACAACCAACTAACCTTTATTAGCAAACCCTCGGCTATATATATAATTGGTGCCAGCACCACCTAGGGCCAAATAGATGTAATGACACTCTCCTCTAAAACAGCCTGTTATAAGCGAATTATAAATGCATTCCATACATATGCAAAAGTTTAAAGTGTCCCCTTTTCACACAGAGTGGGACACTGCATACCAGCAACCACTGTCTCATACACAACCTGGTCACAGAGACATCAGGTTGCATGTGCTGACCTAAATTCCTCTTTGCACTCATCTGCATTTTACTGATAATGTCAGGGTAACTGATACATACAGGATCATTTATATTCTTCCTATGTTCTCATGAGGTTCCTGACCAGGGCCGTTTCTTGGACCGGGCTAGGCGGTTGGCCACCCGGGGCGCTGGCAGCGAGGAGGCTCCTTGGCCGGTGTAGCGGCAGGCTTCTCACCTCCCGGCAGCTCCCTTACTACTGTATAGACGCCCTGCCTGTGTCACAACTTGCACGCTACAGGCATAATCATCTGTATTGCCGGGACCTTGCCTGTGCTGTAGCAGGAGAGGGAGAGATGTGTCTGCTGGGATTCAAACCTCAGACTCTGTTATAGCTGTTATAGCCAGTGTACATCTATACACATGACAGCTGCCCCAACACACCCAGCACTGCTATATCTCTATATATGATAGCTGCCCCAGCACACCTAGCTCTGCTACATCTAATACACATGACAGCTGCCCCAGCACACTCAGCTCTACTATATCTCTATATATGACAGCTGCCCCAGCACACCCAGCTCTGCTACATCTATACACATGACAGCTGCCCCTGCACACTCAGCTCTGCTATATCTATACTATACAGTAGATAGATATATAGAGATATAGCAGAGCTGAGTGTGCAGGGGCAGCTGTCATGTGTATAGATGTAGCAGAGCTGGGTGTGCTGGGGGAGCTGTCATATATAGAGATATAGCAGAGCTGAGTGCGCTGGGGCAGCTGTCATGTGTATGGATGTACACTAGCTATCAAAGCTATAACAGAGTCAGTGGCTATGCAGCTCTTATAGCTGTGTGGTTAAGTGCCTTGCCTCTGATACAGAAGGTTGTGGGTTCGAGTCCCAGCAGAAACTTTTCTGAAATACACAAGCACTGACTCCATATATGGACATACAGCGCGGGACACAGGCCGGAAGAGGCTGACATGGAGGTAAGTAGAAGTGTTTTATTTTTTTTTAAATACCCGACTGCTACTGCCACATGGGGGGAGCGGGAGGCACTTGATACTGGCACATGGGGGGAGGGGGTTTGGCACCTGATACTGGCACATGGGGGGCAGGGTTGGCACCTGATACTGGCATATGGGGGGAGAGGGGTTGGCACCTGATACTGGCACATGGGGGGGTTGGCACTATGATACTGGCACATGGGGGGACGGAGAGAGGCACTTGATACTGGCACATGGGGGGGTTGGCACTATGATACTGACACATGGGGGGAAGGAGATAGGAACTTGATACTGGCACATTGGGAGGGGGAGATGGAACTATGATACTGGCACATATGGGGGGAGGTGGGAAGGAGAGAGGCACTTAATACTGGCACATTGGGGGGGGGAGATGGCACTATGATACTGGCACATGGGGGGTGGGTGGGAATCAGAAAGGCACGTGATACTGGCACATAAGGTGGGGCTACTGGCACATAATAGGAGGCTACTGGCACATCAGGGGGACTACTGGCACATAGGAAGGCTACTGGCACATAGGGGGGCTACTGGCACATAAGGTGGGCTACTGGCACATAAGGGGGGCTACTGGCACATAAGGGGGGCTACTGGCACATGATAGGAGGCTACTGGCACTTGATAGGGGGGCTACTGGCACTTGATAGGGGGGTGACTGGCACATAAGGAGGCTACTGGCACATGATAGGGGGGCACTCTGGCTACTGGCACATGATGGTGGGGGGTCTCTTATTACTGGAACATGATTGGGGGCATCTATGGGGGCTCTTATTACTGGCACATGATCGGGGGCATCTATGGGGGCACATCTTACTGGCACATGATTAGGGGGCACATCTTACTGGCACATGATTAGGGGCCATCTATTGGGGCACTTATTACTGGCACATGATTAGGGGGCATCTATTGGGGCACTTATTACTGGCACATTATTGGGTGGCACTATAGGGGCATCTACTGAGGCCAAAAAAAGGGGTATTTTATATGGGGGGCTCTGTATAGGGGCATTTTATACTGGGACACATTATGGTGGGTACTATGGGGAAGGGGGGAGAGGAGCACTATGTGGTCATCTACAGGGGCACTAAGAAGGGGTATTTTATATTGGCACATTATGGGAACATTAGCTCAACTGGGGGCATTACAAGGGGGTATGTTTTGCACATTATAAGGAGAATTATTAGTACTGGGGGGGGGGGGGCCATTATGGTGGGCTTTATTACTGCCACATGGTATGATGCCCTAGTAGCAGCACCAGCCTCTCCCTGCTCTGATATCCCTCTGCCCCTTCTCCAAATCCTTATTATAAAATCTTTCTCATTAGGATAAAACACATCAGCTCCACCGAGCCCCCCAGCCAAAGTGTTGAAGTGGTGTCCGAGATCCCCAAGGGCCAAGCCAAGTAATTGTAAGTTTTCATGTGGAGTATGTTTATGTTATACACATATAGCATACACTGTGCCACACAATATACAGTATACCGCTACACTGTGTAGGGGTTATACTGTTTATTGTACAGCATGGCACAGAGGTTATATTGTCCGGCATGGTGTAACCTCCATACATTTTATGTACATTATACAGTAATCTGCCTTTCCATCTATGCTTTGAATCTGGTTTTTGTACATTTACTTGCGTGTGCTAGATGAGACCTGCTGTGATTGGGTTTTAGTTAGTTATTAAATGCTAACATGACAGTTTTTTGGTTTTGCACATTATTGATGATTGTATTTCATGACTACTCTTCTAAGGGTATTGCCTTCCTTTATACTGCAGTTCTCCTGTACCACTCTGCCTGCGACTTTTAGCAGTTTAACCCCTTAAGGACTCGGCCCTATTTCACCTTCTGGACTTGGCCATTTTTTGCAAATCTGACCAGTGTCACTTTAAGTGCTGATAACTTTAAAACGCTTTGACTTATCCAGGCCATTCTGAGATAGTTTTTTTCGTCACATATTGTACTTCATGACACTGGTAAAATGAAGTAAAAAAAATTCATTTTTATTTATAAAAAAAATTGCAAATTTACAAAAAATAAAAAAAAAAAAAGCAAATTTACAAGTTTCAATTTCTCTACTTCTATAATACATAGTAATACCTCCAAAAATAGTTATTATTTTACATTCCCCATATGTCTACTTCATGTTTGGATCATTTTGGGAATGATATTTTATTTTTTGGGGATGTTACAAGGCTTAGAAGTTTAGAAGCAAATCTTGAAATTTTTCTGAAATTTTCAAAAACCCAATTTTTAGGGACCAGTTCAGGTCTGAAGTCACTTTGCGAGGCTTACATAATAGAAACCACCCAAAAATGACCCCATTCTATAAACTACACCCCTCAAGGTATTCAAAACTGATTTTACAAACTTTGTTAACCCTTTAGGTGTTCCACAAGAATTAATGGAAAATAGAGATACAATTTCAAAATTTCCCTTTTTTGGCAGATTTTCTATTTTAATTATTTTTTTCCAGTTACAAAGCAAGGGTTAACAGCCAAACCAAACTCAATATTTATGGCCCTGATTCTGTAGTTTACAGAAACACCCCATATGTGGTCGTAAACAGCTGTACGGGCACACGGCAGGGCGCAGAAGGAAAGGAATGCCATACGGTTTTTGGAAGGCAGATTTTGCTGGACTGTTTTTTTTGACACCATGTCCCATTTGAAGCCCCCCTGATGCACCCCTAGAGTAGAAACTCCAAAAAAGTGGCCCCATTTTAGAAACTACGGGATAGGGTGGCAGTATTGTTGGTACTAGTTTAGGGTACATATGATTTTTGGTTGCTCTATATTACACTTTTTGTGAGGCAAGGTAACAAGAAATAGCTGTTTTGGCACCGTTTTTATTTTTTGTTATTTACAACATTCATCTGACAGGTCAGATCATGTGATATTTTATAGACCAGGTTGTCACGGATGCGGCGATACCTAATATGTATACTTTTCTTATTTATGTAAGTTTTACACAATGATTTCTTTTTTGAAGCAAAAAAAAATCATGTTTTAGTGTTTCCATAGTCTGAGAGCCAAAATTTTTTCAGTTTTTGGGCAATTACCTTAGGTAAGGTATGATTTTTGCAGGATGAGATGACAGTTTTATTAGCACTATTTTGGGGTGCGTGTGACTTTTTGATCGCTTGCTATTACACTTTTTGTGATGTAAGGTGACAAAAAATTGTTTATTTAGCACAGTTTTTATTTAAATTTTTTTACGGTATTCATCTGAGGGGTTAGGTCATGTGATATTTTTATAGAGCCAGTCGATACGGACGCTGAGATACCTAATATGTATACTTTTTTATATTTATGTAAGTTTTACACAATGATTTCTTTTTTGAAGCAAAAAAATATCATGTTTTAGTGTTTCCATAGTCTGAGATCCATATTTTTTTCAGTTTTTGGGCGATTACCTTAGGTAGGGTATGATTTTTGCAGGATGAGATGACGGTTTTATTGGCACTATTTTGGGGTGCGTGTGACTTTTTGATCGCTTGCTATTACACTTTTTGTGATGTAAGGTGACAAAAAATTGTTTATTTAGCACAGTTTTTATTTAAAATTTTTTACGGTTTTCATCTGAGGGGTTAGGTCATGTGATATTTTTATAGAGCCGGTCGATACGGACGCTGCGATACCTAATATGTATACTTTTTTATATTTATGTAAGTTTTACACAATGATTTCTTTTTTGAAGCAAAAAAAAATCATGTTTTAGTGTCTCCATATTCTGAGTCGTAGTGTTTTTATTTTTTGGGCGATTGTCTCAGGTAGGGGCTCATTTTTTGCAGGATGAGGTGACGGTTAGATTGGTACTAGTTTGGTGGGCAAGCGCCTTTTTGATCGCTTGCTGTTGTACTTTTTGTGATGTAAGGTGACAAAAAAATTGTTTATTTAGCACAGCTTTTATTTTTTACGGTGTTCATCTGAGGGGTTAGGTCATGTGATAGGTTTATAGAGCCAGTCGATCCGGACGCAGCAATACCTAATATGTATACTTTTTTTTTTTTCACTTTTTTTTACAATTTTTTTTTACTTTATTTGGGGAAAATGACGTTTTTGTTTATTTTTACTTGAAACTTTTAATTTTTGGGGGGAAAACTCTATTTTTTCTACTTTTTTTCACTTTATTTTTTCAACTTTTGTTTTCCACTTTATTTTTTCAACTTTTTTTTCACTTTATTTTTTGTCCCACTTTGGGACTTGAACTTTTGGGGGTCTAATCCTTTACAATGCATTCCAATACTTCTGTATTGGAATGCATTGGCTGTATGAGTAAAACAGTGTGTATTACTCATACAGCTTCCGGCCTGTGAGATCCAGGGGGCTGGATCGCACAGGCTCTTCACCGGAAGGCAGCGCGATGCCTTCCTTAGGCATCGCGCTGCCTTCCATGCCATCGGGTCCCCCCACAGCCCCATGGGGACCCGATGGCACCGCCGCTGAATTTACCTGCGGTTTGCAGCGATGGCCGACACGGGGGGTCACGGGACCCCCCGCGCATTTAGCCGAGGTGCCTGCTCAATGATTTGAGCAGGCACCTTGTTCCGATCACCGCCCGCCGGGCGGCGGTGATCGGAACAACACATGACGTACCGGTACGTCATGGGTCCTTAAGGACTCGGGAACCATGCCGTACCGATACGTCATGGGTCCCTAAGGGGTTAAGCAGTAATTTATGATTTTCTTTTGCTCTCAATAAATCTTGTGTTAAGCATAAAAAAAAATAAAAAAAAATATATATATATATATATATATATATATACACTCACCTAAAGAATTATTAGGAACACCTGTTCTATTTCTCATGAATGCAATTATCTAGTCAACCAATCACATGGCAGTTGCTTCAATGCATTTAGGGGGGTGGTCCTGGTCAAGACAATCTCCTGAACTCCAAACTGAATGTCAGAATGGGAAAGAAAGGTGATTTAAGCAATTGTGAGCGTGGCATGGTTGTTGGTGCCAGACGGGCCGGTCTGAGTATTTCACAATCTGCTCAGTTACTGGGATTTTCACGCACAACCATTTCTAGGGTTTACAAAGAATGGTGTGAAAAGGGAAAAACATCCAGTATGCGGCAGTCCGGTGGGCAAAAATGCCTTGTGGATGCTAGAGGTCAGAGGAGAATGGGCCGACTGATTCAAGCTGATAGAAGAGCAACGTTGACTGAAATAACCACTCGTTACAACCGAGGTATGCAGCAAAGCATTTGTGAAGCCACAACACGCACAACCTTGAGGCGGATGGGCTACAACAGCAGAAGACCCCACCGGGTACCACTCATCTCCACTACAAATAGGAAAAAGAGGCTACAATTTGCACGAGCTCACCAAAATTGGACTGTTGAAGACTGGAAAAATGTTGCCTGGTCTGAAGAGTCTCGATTTCTGTTGAGACATTCAAATGGTAGAGTCCGAATTTGGCGTAAACAGAATGAGAACATGTATCCATCCTCTGATGGCTACTTCCAGCAGGATAAAGCACCATGTCACAAAGCTCGAATCATTTCAAATTGGTTTCTTGAACATGACAATGAGTTCACTGTACTAAAATGGCCCCCACAGTCACCAGATCTCAACCCAATAGAGCATCTTTGGGATGTGGTGGAACGGGAGCTTCGTGCCCTGGATGTGCATCCCTCAAATCTCCATCAACTGCAAGATGCTATCCTATCAATACGGGCCAACATTTCTAAAGAATGCTATCAGCACCTTGTTGAATCAATGCCACGTAGAATTAAGGCAGTTCTGAAGGCAAAAGGGGGTCCAACACCATATTAGTATGGTGTTCCTAATAATTCTTTAGGTGAGTGTATGTGTATATATATATATGGTGAGACGGTTGCAAGTACTCTTCTGATATGATTTCATCGAGCAGTTTTGATGAAAGGGGGGGGAGTTTTTTTGACACTCACCCTGAGAGAAATTTTACCTACAAACTGCACTGCTCCTGAAGTACAGGCTGTGATAAATATCCCCCTCCTTTGTGCATTACCAGAGGTGTGCCATTTGGGAGAGAAGGAGAAAACCTCAGTTCTCATGGTGGAGAAGAGGAGACACTGTCAACCCCTCACACCTCTTCTGGCCGTGGGGTCATTGTCAGCCTGCTCCATACATACCCTGAGCTTATGATGGATGCATGTTGCATGTGTTGTTCACACTAAGACTTAGATGTCAGTAATTGCAGTATGCCCCATACATGCTTACAGTGAATACTTCGCAGTTATTCTTGGGTACTGTTCACACTAGCAATGTTATATGTCAGTAATTTCAACATACTCCATGCATTTTTTAGACAAATACTCCACAATTGTCCTTGGCTGTTATTCACATTAGCAGTGGATAGATGTCAATAATTACACCATACCTCATACATTCTTGCAGCAAATACTCCACAATTATCTGAGTGTTATTCACACTATCAATGGTTGGATATCAATAATTACACCATGCCCCGTTCGTTTTTACTGCACAATTATCCTTGGATGTTGTTCACATGAGCAGCAGTTAGGTATCAGCGATTGCACCCCACCCCACACAAGTTTGCAGCAAATACTCCACAAATATCCTTAGATGTTGTTCACACCAGGAATAGCTAGATGCCAATAATTACACCGTGCCTCATACACTTTTTTTTTTACAAAAAATAGAAAGAACTGCTTCCACAGCACGGACCAAATTATATGTAAAGGATTATTCAGATTAATAATGATACATTATCTCGCGCTTCATATTTAGGCCGTTTGGGGCTATCATATTACATTGGAAGATCCAAAGCGCCTCCATATTATGTAACAAATCCATGACATCACCTCCTCTGAAAGATTACCTTCAGCCCCATTAATGAACCTTTATGTATCTGTAAAAAATGTCTAGATACATTTGATATATTCCGATTCATTTTGGGATTGTTGACATCATTGAGATGTACTAAAATGCGAGTTTTTAATTTACGTGAAGTACAGCCACATATTTTTTTTATTGCAAAGGAGACACTTTATCCTGTAAATGACACATGACGAATTACAGATTATATAATTCTGATTGTGTAGGACGTAGTATTGTCTGCATTTGAGAATTGCTTGCTTGGTGTTACATAATCGCACGTACGGCACGGATGTGAGCCACATTTATAAAAACCAATGTTACGTAGCCAAGTTGCTTTATGTGTTGTGGTGGATTGAAACAAACTTGGTGATAGAATCCGGAGGTCTCCTGTAGACAACATCACATCCGTGCTGTATTAAATCTTTGACCGTCACATCATCACCCAGAATGGGCAGATATTTATGGACGATGTTCTTAATTTGATTAAACTGGTTACTGTATTGAAGAATAAGCCGTGTTTCTTTTTTTGGGTTGTGTTATTTCTAACTTATTATTCTTGTTCGTGTTTTTGTTAATGAGAGTGGTAGGATTTTTTTTAGGAACGTGTCTAGCATGACAAAGAGACCAATTGGTATAACCGCGCATTTTTAACCTCTGGGTGAGCATGTCTGCTTCTTTCTCATATTGCACGGGGTCAGTACGATTACTTTTGACACATGTTAGTTCACCTATGGGAATTGCTTTGATGGTATATATCCGTCATAGGCTCCTTTCACACTGGCGTTTCTGGGTCCGCTTGTGAGATCCGTTTCAGGGCTCTCACAAGCGGCCCAAAACGGATCAGTTAAGCCCCAATGCATTGTGACTGGATAAGGATCCCCTCAGAATGCATAACTTTGACTGTGTTTTGTCTCCGTTACGTTTTTAGACAGTCACTAAAACGCAGCTTGCAGCGTTTTGGTGACCGTCTGACTATGCGGAGCCTAACGGATCCGTCTTGACTTATAATGTAAGTCAATGGTGACGGATCAGTTTTTCACTGACACAATATGGTGCAATTGAAAACAGATCCGTCCCCCTTTGACTTTCAATGTAAGTCAAGACGGATCCGTTTTGACTTAGACTTTTCTTTTTTTGAATAATGCAAACGGATCCGTTATTAACGGATACAAGCGTTTGCATTATTCGTGCGGATCCGTCTGTGCAGATACAAGACGGATCCGCACAAAACGCAAGCGTGAAAGTAGCCTTACAGCACAAAGTGGTTAAAGGGGTTACCCCACGAAAAATATTAAAGGGGTTGGCCCATCTCAGACATTGGTGGCATATCGCTAGGATATGTCACCAATATCTGATAGATGCGGGTCCTAGAGGTGGAACCCGCATCTATCTCTAGAATGGAGCCCGCAAAGTGAAGGAGAGCGGACCCCACATGCGTGGCAGCCCTCTATTTATTTCTTTAAGGCCCCTTTCACACGGGCGTGGGTTCAATGCATGAGGTAAACGCATTGCACCTGCACTGAATCCGGACCCATTCATTTCTATGGGGCTGTGCACATGAGCGGTAATTTTCACGCATCACTTGTGCGTTGCTTGAAAATCGCAGCATGTTCTATATTCTGCGTTTTTCATGCAGCTCTGGCCCCATAGAAGTGAATGGGGCTGCGTGAAAATCGCAAGCATCCGCAAGCAAGTGCGGATGCGGTGTGATTTTTTACGCATGGTTGCTAGGTGACAGTCTATTCACTGTATTATTTTCCCTTTTAACATAGTTATAAGGGAAAATAATAGCATTCTTTAATACAGAATGCTTAGTAGAAGGTCAATTGAGGGTTAAAAAATAAAAAAAATTAACTCACCTTCTCCTCTTGATCGCGTAGTTGCCGGTCTCTTCTTACTTCTTTAATCATGAGCTGCCGGCTAAAGGACCTGTGGTGACGTCACGCAAGTGCGGATGCGGTGTGATTTTTTACGCATGGTTGCTAGGTGACAGTCTATTCACTGTATTATTTTCCCTTTTAACATAGTTATAAGGGAAAATAATAGCATTCTTTAATACAGAATGCTTAGTAGAAGGTCAATTGAGGGTTAAAAAATAAAAAAAATTAACTCACCTTCTCCTCTTGATCGCGTAGTTGCCGGTCTCTTCTTACTTCTTTAATCATGAGCTGCCGGCTAAAGGACCTGTGGTGACGTCACAATTACATGTGGTGAGCTCAGTGACGTCACCACAGGTCATTTGACAGGTCCTGAAGAAAGAACAGGAGACCGGCAGCTACGCGATCAATTGGAGGAGGTGAGTTATTTTTATTTATTTTTTTAACCCTCAATTGACCTTGTACTATGCATTCTGTATTAAAGAATGCTATTATTTTCCCTTATAACAATGTTATAAGGGAAAATAATGACATCTACACAACAGCGAACCCAAACCTGAACTTCAGTGAACAAGTTCGGGTCTGGGTACCACATTCAGTTTTTTATCACGCGCGTGCAAAACGCATTGGACCCGCGCGATAAAAACTGAACAACAGAACGCAATCGCAGTCAAAACTGATTGCAATTGGGTACCTACTGGCACGGGTTTGCCGCAATGAACCCCTTTAAACCCAACCCAATATTATAAACATCCCCAGTTATTGCAGGAATAATGTTAGTGTAGTGCCACCTGCTGTTTCTATTGAATAGCCTTTCTGTGTCCACCTCAACAATTAAAGTGATATTGTCACTCTTTTATCACTTGCTCGGCCTTTCTTCTAACACAGAGGAGATTCTGCAGCTTCAAAAGCAGCTGGATCACCACACCAGAAATGTGGTGCGTCCAGCTTAGTATACTTACCGAGGTGGACACAGAAAGGCTGATCATTAGAAACAACAGATGGCGCTATATTACCATTATTCCTGCCGTATCTGGGTGTATGGGCATTATTTTTAATAAGTGTAAATATAAAAAATGCTTAGAAACATGGGCTGGATATAGCCTGAAACAATATTTTTGTGGGAAAATCCCTTTAACAATTTATTTTACTGCAGAATCTCTGACTGATCAGATTGCATTGTTTCCATCACCTATATGCAATATAATGAACAGCATTTGACACCATCTTTTAAGTAGGAGTTGTAGTAATTAGTGCAATACATGCTAATACTTGTTATTATTCAGTTACAATTAAATCTCTCAAGTCTATTAGATGCCTACGTCCAAAAAATGTCTGAGGGGTGGAGTTTGCTGAATTGTCCTTCAGTACAAAAGAACTACATTACCTTCAGTAACAAGAATATAACACTAGCAGATACTTACGGTAAAGAGGGGTTTCATTACAAGTAGTGGTGAGTGAAGCAAAACATTCAAAATTCGGAATATGGTCCGAAGTTTAGGAAAACTTTGATTTGCAACAAATCCGAATTTCCTCGCTCTTCATGGTAACTAATCAGTTTTTCCTAAAATGGCAGCTGCGTGTGTTACAAAGTGAAAGTAAGAAGCCGAGGAACACGAGATCACCCATAATGCCGTGCAGCCAGCCAATCTGCAGATATGTATCCCCTGTGATGTCACAGCCCTATAAAAACCTCCTCCTGTGAGGTCTCCGCCATTGTCCTGTGATCTGAGCATAGGGAGAGATGGCAAGCGTTCATGCGCTAGGGACAGTTGAAAATCATTAATAGAAGAATATTGGAGAGGGGGAGTGCAGGGAGATTACAGGAAGAGTGTAGGGAGACTAAGGCTCCATTCACATGTCCGTGGTGTGTTGCGACCCGCAAATTGCGGATCCGCAACACACCCGCCCGGAACCCCTATAGAAACGCTTATTCTTGTCCGCAGCTGCGGACAAGAATAGGACATGTTCTATCTTTTGCGGAGCTGCGGACCCGAAAATCGGGGCCGCGCTCCACAAATGCGGACAGCACACTGTGTGGTGTCCGCATCCATTCCGTCCCCATAGAAAATGAATGGGTCCGCACCCGTTCCGCAAAATTGCGGAACGGATGCGGACCCATTTGCGGACGTGTGAATGGACCCTTATTCTGTGTCAGTTTTATTTATTCCTACATTTACTGGTGCTTATTCCTACATCAGCCGTAAACTAAGATATGTAATTAAATAGCAATAAGATGGAAGCCTTTATTATTCCACTGCCAGCGTGCCAAGCAATATCACCCAGTCTGCACCCCTTAGGGGGACCAGGTTTTAATGATGACCATCATCTTTTGCTGGCTTTAAAGTCTCCATGCCTTAGAAAGGTCAGCAAGATGCAGAGAGAGGAGGAGCTGGATGTCCCTGATGACATATTTTTTAATCTATATTAGATGATGTGGAAAAGGAGGAAAAGCAGATGGCAGAAGAAGAGCTCCCACCTGTAGGGCAGGAGAGCGCTGGAGAAGTGGGTACAGCCCCTGTTTAAAGGTCCATTAAAGGTGCCGCACAGCCATTACCAATGAAGACCGACTATAGAGTGTTGTCTTCATTATTAAATGAAAGGCAGCACGGCCGCTCAGTGTGGCCGTAACCTAAGGCAGAGTGGCCTGGGTATACCAGATTTATAGCGGTTCGTAATGAATTAATTGGTAATGAATCAAATTTCTTGTTGAACTTCAACGAAGCTGCTGAATCAAATTTTTCAAAACTTCAATCATCTCTAAATACAAGTCTCCCCTGAATTTTTACAGTTCTTCAGGTGGACTTCTGGACTTATTTTTCCAACAGTTCTACAAATGTTCAGTCAGACAGATCTGTGGAATTTGGAGGCTAAGTTAACTACTTTGTCATGTTCCTCAAACTATTCCTGAACAATTTTTGAAGTGTGGCAGGGTGCATTATCCTGGTGAAATAGACCACTGCCATTAAAGAATACTATTGTCATGAAGGGGCACCCTTGGTCTGCAGCAATGTTTAGGAAGTAGGTATATGTCTCATCCACATGAATGCCGGGACCCAAGGATTCCCAGCAGAACATTGCCCAGAGCATCTCACTGCCTCTGACTGTTTGTCTTCGTCCCATAATGTATCCTCCTGGTACCATCTCCTCCCCAGGTGATTCACCTGCACACGGCTGCCCACATGATGTGAAAGAACATTTATCAGACTATTCATCAAACCAGGCCAACTTCTTTCATTACTTCATGTTCCAGTTCTGCTCATGTCTCCATTTTAGGTGTTTTGGTTAGAAAGAGTGCAGACCCCTGTCCACTATCGTAACCAGCATTAGCTACAGTAGCTCTCCTATGATATCGGACCAGGCATCTCACCTTCAATCCTCATGTGCTTTGATGAGGCATGTTTGCCCATGATCCTCTTCGTTGGTTGTCCATCCTTGGAACTAATTTGGTAGGCACTACCCTCTGCATATGGTACATGCCACAAAACCTGCCATTTTGGAGATGCTTTGACCCAGTCATCTAACCATCAAGAGAGATACTCAGTGTTATTAAGTTCACCTGTCAGTTTTAATGTTATGGCTGATCAGTGGATATCTGCATGTATATGAAAATATTCAGAATTTTTATGCTAGTTCTATAGAAGCTTTGCCTGTAATCGGTAAGGCTGCCATTACAATTTGTCTATACAATGCCAGCATTTAATAATCATAGGCCTATAGCTCTGTACATATATTTTCCCCCAGGTTGCTACCTGTCCGTTCAAGGACAGACAATGAAAATAGGGGACTTTTTTTTTTACCAGTGTTCATAATAAACATTGACGTGACTGTAATTGGTTAGGATTGGAGGAGCTTGTACTTTAATTTTCATCGTTGTACAGTTCACAGTAAATTCTATAAATCGGTTTATATTGGTATCTGACCCATAGACATTTATTACTATAATCTTTATAATAACTGTTAGTGGTGATTAGTCAATGATCGCACAACCCTCTATTTTGGTTCTACAGCAGGGTATATGTTGAGGCAGGGTGACATTAATAGTGGATGGCATCTGCCCTCGCTAAGATATAGTCACACTGGCATGGTAATGGTCAGCTTGGACCCATAGTTCAGCCAAGGTGGTTGTTGGCTGCTGTGCATGGGAGATCTGTCGCCCCATCCAGTCCTAGACATTCTTGATGATGGAGATCTCTGGTGATTGAACTAGCCAGGGGAGCTGCTGGAGACCCTGGAGGGCATGTTGTGTAGCACGAGCAGCGTGTGGGCGGATGTTATCCTGTTGGAATACCACGTCTCCCGAGTCAAAAAAAGGCAGTAGGACTGGTTCCACTATATCCTGGACAAATCGAAGGCTGGGTAATGTTTTCTCCTTGAATACTAGATAGGAACAGGCATGGTAGCTAATGGCACCCCACACCATGACACCTGGTGTTGGTCCTGTGTGTCTCTACACTATGCATTATGACAGTAGATGCTCTCCAGCCCTCCTGCCAACTCTGATACGGCCATAAATGACAAACAATCGTGTTCAGTGATTGAAAGCAGCTTCTACCTTGGTACTAATGATGGCCGCATCAGAATTGTGTGATCATTGACCAAACACCGCTAGCAGTTTCTACTTTATCAATCTCAGCTCAAATGCATTTAGGTTTCCAGGTGTTCTTTTTTTCATTTTCCAGTTGTGTATTCTAACTTTATATTATCAAAGCCTCTCCTGACGCCTCATAGAGATACAAGATCATAACTTAGAGTCCTGGTGCAGAAACCTCCACCAGTAGCTGGAGCAAGATGGGGGCTGCATCACTCTTCCAAGTCCTGTGCCCTTTCAGCTTGTCGGTTACAGTCAGGGGTGTCGCTATAGGGTGATTACAGTCAAGGGCCATAGATCGTCACTCCAGAACATAGCTGAAACAAGCCATCTGTAGTTATATCAGATATGATAAAGAACTAGTATCGTGCATCAGCTGTTTTACCATATGTGCTTTTAATCTGAAGTAATAAAGCTCTTGCTTTTATGGAATTGTGTGGGTCCAGCAATCAAATAATATATATTAGGTACAGCTAAAACTACAGATCCCATACTGGATGTGTTAGGGGCAGTGGAGGATTCAGCAGTTTGCTATGGGTCCAGCATTTTCAATTACACCCCTAATGTCAAACACCACAATCATCAAGATATAGAAACATTTACATTTTTGTACGTGGTGGTAATCCATGGATCTTTATACAAGATTTTAGAGGACACTCAATGAATTCATTATTATACAATTATACAGAACCAGTGAATAACCTTAAAGGGGTTGTGTCACTTCAGCAGGTGGCATTTGTCATGTAGAGAAAGTTAATACAAGGCACTTACTAATGTATTGTGATTGTCCATATCGCTTCCTTTGCTGGCTTCATTCATTTTTCCATCACATTATACACTGCTCGTTTCCATTGTTATCACCACCCGGCATGCAATCCATCAGTGGTGGCCGTGCTTGCACACGATAGGAAAAAGCGCTGGCATCTCTGGTGGCTGGGGTCATAGGCTAGTGCTTTTTTCTACAGTGTGCAAGCATGACCACCGCTGCTGAATTACAGTGTGGTCGTAAGCATGGAAACGAGCAGTGTATAATGTGATGGAAAAATGAATCCAGCCAGCAAAGGAAGCAATATGGACAATCACAGTACATTAGTAAGAGCTTTGTATTAACTTTCTCTACATAATAAATGCTATTTGCTGAAGTGACAAAACCCCTTTAAGGATGCTTATTCTCGGAAAACCAAGCTTTTTGTATTAAATCAATACCACTTGTGACAGCTGTATCTGGGTAACAATACAAAAGATTTTAAAAAAAAATTTAAATACATATATAAAGGTGTAATTAATAAATATATATATATATATATATATATTTATTTGTTTCTAGACAAAACTGGAGGTTTGAATTCCAAGCTAACTATAAGAACATCAGAAAGTAGTGAAAACAAGAAGCATTCTTGAAAAAAAATGTTTTATATATTTTTTTATACAAACATTTACTATTTTACAAAGTGGAAGCCCTTACATCAAAAAACGTATAATCAGCCAATGAACAGGTTATATATACAGAATCACCCATGCCCTTTACCGGATTTCATCATCTTTGGTGTAGAGCTGTTGACTTTAAGGTTAGAATAACAAATTATAGCATTTCCCTTTAAATCTGCTGGTATAGTGTGATTGCAGTGAGCTCAGTAATGCACTTTGAGATCATGGATTAGGATGCACTGATAATACACAGCGGCCACTGAGGACATATTCTGCTTTCATCCTTGGAAATAGCTTGTCCACTTATCTCAGTTCACTTCATATGGGGGATTTCTATAATTGCTGCCCTACAGCGACCTCTAGTGGCCAGTTGGAGACTAGCAGAAGCTCCAGTTTTTGCAGCGTTGTGTTATTAAGTCGAAGATAGTTTTCTTGCCTATACTAATGATATCTTTTAACACAAAGTAATATATAATCTGATTGAAACATATACACGTATGCCATTTTTAAAATCAAATTTTAATTCTTTAAAAAAATGCATTTTTCATTTGGAAAGTGATGTAGGGTTTATACATGTGCACTGCATGTTGTCACAAAAAAAAATGCAGCAAGTTGCGACAAAATCTAATAAAATGATAATTTTTCTGTCAGGTTGGCAAATTATGAATACCATATAATATATGTAATATATTAGTATGTAACATAATATTTAAAATTACTATAAAATTACAGTAAACTTTCATCTGGAATTATCGGGTTCTGACAGGAGGTACATCATTTTCTTATTTATTTATTTTGGAAAATGTATTTTTCAAACTGAAAAGTATCTGCAAGCGCACGGTCTGCTAAACAGCACAATCCGCAACCAGTAAAAGAAGCACAGAATTCGTGGAGTGTGAGGCTCCAAGTATTTTGCATACTTCTTGTCATGAAGAAATATATGCAATTGATTGGGACATCATTTTATGGACAGTTTGATATTTTCTAACAAATTCAGAGTTATTCATAACTAAAATGATGGAACAAGACAATAAAATGAAGACACATTTACTAAAAATGAATGTTTTACAAGGTTTCTAATCGAAGAAGGTTTTTCCAGTTGCTTGTTAGATACTTATTTGTAGTTAATACTGAGAAATGACAAACCATTGTAGATACCCTGTTCAGCCCAGTCCTAGATCTTTAATTCACCTGACGTCTCTGATCATTTACACTTGGCGCCAGTGTTACCATGATCTTTGGGATTTTTCAAAAAATTCTGCTCTCAATTCTTTAAGTTCACACACTGGATCCGGCCTGAGAATCTGCACTAACATTTGCAACAAGATTGATAGGTGCTGTATGTGGATTTGCTGTGGATTTTACCCACCGCACTGTAAAGATTTGACAAAAATTTGCGACAGATAAGACATAGTGGAGATGTGAAAATCCATAATATGTATAGAATATTCTACGTTTGCTTGCATTGTAATGTAAATTGTTTGGGAATTTTGGTGCATTATTTATGAGATTCCTCTAAATATTGAGAAATATAGAAAAATGGCCAACATCAATTGATTGAACCTTCTAGCGCTATTTCATATAATATCTATACCGGCAGATACTAGCTCCACTGTGCTATCAAGTTCAATATAACTTGTGCTATTATCCGGATAGACTTTCACTTTTACAGATTCTGAGGATTGAACTATCAATACCAACAATTAATTCGGAGTCCCCCAATATAGTTCATCTCTACTAAGTTGGGGTGGTCGTGTGGGGTAGAGCACCGACCTACGGTTTCCCCTGTTGGTGTAATCACGGACTCACCTACTATAAGCGATTATAGTCACATTTCCATTTGGATAATGCAACCTGAGCTATATACCATTAACCCCAAAATATATATATAGCATTTGCAACACCAGAGACGGAACTATACACCATTTTTATGCTTCCCTTATTTGATTTATTTTTTAATTTTTATTGACCATTTGTTTTTTAGACGTCTTCTCCAAGTTTGATCAACTTGTATACATTTTTTATAATATTTTTTTAATATGATCTAATGTGGAAAGTGAATTGATTAATTAATTTATCTGCTCACCTCATGAAATATGTCTTATGTTATGATCTGATGATCCATCCTATGAAATAGGTGTTATTTTATGTAATATTTGAATAAATAACTATTTTATTTTATTTAGTTACGCTATATTCATCCATATACCTAGATATTGGAGTGCCCCAAAATTTTTTCCTTTACTAGTTCACTTTTATTTTCGACTGCGGGTGTGTCGTGGGGTGAGCACCATACCATTGGATCTTGAGTAGGTTGAGCCACTGGTACCTTTCTTTCTGAAAATCCTTAATATGCATAGAATATTCTACGTTAAAAACCTGTTTGCTTGCATTGTAATTTACATTGTTTGGGAATTTTGGTGCATATTCCGCAACTGAAAATTCCGTAACCCATGCTGCACTATGTGTGAACATGGCCTATGACAAAACTTTTACACGCATATATACACTATTTACAGGAGGTGAATTCACAAAGACGGGCTGTCGTGACCCACGGACTGACGTTCTGCCCGTTTGTCAGTGTTCTATTAAGTCTTAGGATTCTTCTTGTATTTACAGGGGGTAAACCTTATTTTATGTGGCAAAGCATTCCAAGACATTAAAGATGAAACACAACCCTTTATCTACACCAGATGTTGGTAAAATTGAAAGATAAAACACATTTCTCTCCGATCTCTAACATTTTTTAAGTTAAAAGTTGCAATGCCGTCCCTTTTTTTGACACGTAGATAAATTATAGCGCTGATTTACTCTGTGGCTACAAATAAGGAAATCAAGGGAAAGGAAAGTGATCCTTGAATCTGAGAGAGACAAAAAAAAACACTTGTTTTTGATTTGGAGGACCCTGTGAGCTGAGGATTTAGCCAGCTGTTTGCTTTGATTTACAGCGTAGCCGCTTACGCCTTTGCGAGTCATCACACCTGACAGGGGTATAAAGTGCGGCCATGGAGAGGTACAGATTATTATTATTTTTCACTGAAATCACTTCAAAGATCTTTAGACCTATGAGACTGACAAGTATTGTGAATGTAGCTTGCAAAAAAAGAAAAAAATATATCTGGCAACGAATAAAAGAGAAACATCACAGTGCAGGATCGGTGTAAATCCCCCCTGCTTACCCCTTAATCCCACTGATTCTTAACAGGACCCGTGTCTTAGTTGAATCTATACGATGGTTTTTCTATGTGCGAGTGGTGCAAAATTAGCGTGAGGCAAACAGACATGAGTCATTGTGGGTAGGACTATGGTTCAACGACGATTGCCCCAGTTGTCAAGAGTTTTGCAACAATAATCTACACAGTTTGTAAAATTAAAATTAGGACACACCATTGTTTTATTGTCATTGAGCTGGAATTAACCTTTGTGGGCCTTCAAGATCATTAAGCGGCTTCACTTTATCAGGCATGAACCTTCCTCAGATACAAAACAATATACAAGAGTCTAAAAAAGTGCATCTATATGGACAGGGCAAATTTACTCAGTGAAAAAAATAGTTTTTAACAGTTGCTGATTGGTCATATAACATGGACACAGAGAAAAAAAAAAAAAAAAAAAAGGACCAAAACACAAACTGTCTCATAACGTATTGTAATATCGGCATATTCCCATATCAGGGCCACATGGGATTGTAAAAAAATTTCCACTGATATTGCAATGTTTGATCATGTTGTCTCATTAAGCATATTTTACAGCAAGAAGGTCCATTCCCATTTGTATTTCAACACAGCCAATTAGAAGTCGATATATATTAAAATGTTCCCATCCTGTTTGTGGTGTGTGAGGAGCGGTTCTCCATAGTGCAAATGAACAAGACAAAATCCATTCACCCAAGAAGGGATTAGTGGTCATCAGGAAATTCTAGAAAACAAAAAGGCATCTTCTCATTTCCAGCTGTGCCAGGCACTTATAAGTCCCGTTACATTTCTTGTGTATGTTGAAAATCATGAATCTCCAGTGAATTGTCTACATGAAGGGTCTCCTATACACAACAGTCCACCATGAAGGAGTGGTCCTATAAAGTCTTTTACTGCAGTTTTTGTGGAGACTTGATACATTTTCACAAAGTTGGCAAATTTGGCATCTATTAGTCCTGTCACAATTCCAGCTCGATGTGGAAAGTTCAACCAGTCCTGAGCTTTACAGATCAACTAGTTGGATATAATGGACATTGATTTCCAAAATCCAAAACACAACCACAATTTCTAATTGGTTTTTGCGCCCATTCCCTTGAGTCCTGTCAAGTTCCTTTGTTTTGTAGGCACCATGGGGAGTGTCACTGGTATTCTCCATTAGTCTCCATCATCTCACCTGAGTGAAGTCTTTGGTCAAACTTAGTGGTGTTTTCTTTGTGCATAGCCTTAGTCATAACAAGACATAACATATCTGTACACAACTTATTTGCCCAGGCAGCTATTGAAAATATTTTTAGGCAAAATCCCATATCGATTCCGCTTTTAACGCAGGACTAGATGACTCTGGTATGATGCAACTTCAGCAATGAACTCACAGGTCGTGGAAAATGTATTAAGACAAATAAAGGAAACTGCACCACAGTATCAAGAAAGCAGCTTAAACAAATCCACCTAAACGAGGGCCACCAGTTTCCTTAGGTCATAGACTCATGGGTCCATCTTCTTCCATAGGCTCTTCTTGAGGCTCATTGCTGTAGGGGTAAAATGGTATATTACATCATTAGTTTAAACAGAAACATGGCTGTTGGAATATAATTATCAATGCAAAACATGTAGTCTGCCATTTAATATTAATGAATAGAATTACCGATATTTTTCCCTGTGGCTTTCTAAACTGCAGAATACATTTGGGCTTTGTGTGGGTGGTGCTTCTATCACACTGGCTAATTTCTCCATGCCAGCCTTTATCTTCCATGAGATATGGCCATAGAGTGCCTCTGATGTTTATCCTGGCACATGGGTGAAGTGAGTTTCCCCATTGTGGGCCTGGTTATCATTACCAATTATGTTTTACCAAATGATCTGTTTTAATTGATGTGACCACTTCTAGATCTGTACTTTGTGGATTTTACCATCTTAGACTTGTTGTCTGATTAATCTCCTTTCCTCTTCTTTTTTTTTTTTTTTGGGGTGTGTGTGTGTATAGATTTACATATCACTTATTCCCCTAAGTTGAGTCCCCTCATGAACTTGAACTCAGGTGGAAACATGTCAGAACAGTATAAGGATTTATTAGAGTGCTACTATGAGTAGGTTCCAGTGTTGTAGGGTTTCCCCAGTACCTGCAACTTTAGGGTATCTGGGGGTGCCTTCATCCTCCCTGCCCTTGCCTACCCTAGTATTTATCTAAGTAATTATCTGCTCTACTCCCACCGTGGATTTATACATATTTTTTGGCTCCTCTATTTAATTGTATATATCTTTTTAATAAAAGTTATGTTTTAGCTTCTGTGCCTTCTGTGGTACAGCTTAAGTCTAGCATAGACGAGGTTACCATCATCTTCTCTAGCCTATGCTGTAAAGAAGTAAGGGATTGGTTGGTGATGAAGAGATTTTTCCAGCATGTTGAAAATCTTATTTTTGTTTCTGGTCACAATATTTCCCCATTCAGCACTCAATTCTGAAGAGACAAACCACTGATGGCTGCCATTTGGCAGATACTTGACCTATAAATCCTTTAAGTCAACTGCCAACATATAGTTTTGGATACAAAAAATATTCTATATGGATTATTTTCTATTAGGCAGAATCTGATGGTGGTCACAGAATGGTTCATTGACTCTTGTGGATGGCAGAAACATTTAAGACCATACCTGGGGTAGGGAGTCAAAGCACTACTGCCTAAAACTCTCATTTACTGACCAAACGGCTAGAAATATAAGGAAACCTACTTGCTCCCAGCAGCTACTAGTGAAGTTCTGCCCACTGACAATGAGGCCAGAGCAGTCACAGTGTCCACTTCATCCCAATCATGTTTTTGTGCTTCCAGAAGAGAGTATCCCACCTTAGATACAAATCGTTTTACGGAATTCCAGTATTTACCTGTAACAAGAAAGTATCTTACTAAACCAGAGCAGTCATTTGAATAGTGTTATCCAACAAGAACATGGATGTTTTTGTGAGAAGGCTGACATTTTGTTAACATGATATAAGAAGAAGTGCATGTTTGTCTGTGCAAGCAAATAAACACAACGAGTGAGAACAGGATGTCAAGGACTTGCTCTCACTAATTAGAGACAGAGACTGGGTAAGTCCTTAAGTGACTCATTTATTCCATTTAGTAGTGTGGAACATGGCCCAAACATCTCATGATGAAGAGCTATTTTTGAATATTTCTTAACCAGTTTTCCTCCTAAAGAGGACCTGTCACCTCTCCCAACTTGTCTGTTTTAGTAAATACTTGTATTCACAATGAAATGTACTGCCTTTCCACCAATACTCTTCTCAGGACTTTACAACTAAGGCTACTTTCACACTAGCGGCAGCCTTCTCAGGCAGGCTGTTCCGGCGGGTGAACTACCGGATCCGTGCTGCCGCTAGTGCACGCGTGCCACCGGAGGTCCGACAGGCCCCACTGACTATAATGGGGGTGGGCCGGAGTTACGGCGGCAGCGCGGCAAACATGCCGAGAGGCGGCCGGAATAAAACTACGACATGTATGACATGACAGGGCCATGTTTCCATATAGACACCTCAACTGGGCCTTTTAATCAAGGAGTGGGGGGGCTGACAGAGGAAGCAGGAAGAGCAAGGGTGCACAGAGTGTCTTGGGCCCACACTCAGTGCACTAAACAGCTCATTTGCATATGGATCAAAAGTACTTTTTGTTCGGAATGAAGTGAAGTGAAAGGTATCATTACATTCAGCTGAACTAGCCCTACAAGGTATATGCCTGGCTTACCCTTTATATGTGGTATGTCTAATACTATAGACAAATATGACTAGTATGCAAGAAGTGCAGGCTCTACACCAGAACTACACCATCATACTGTTTGAGAGTAATGGTTAAAAAACATTGGTGAATGTTTGAAAGTCTCATCTGTGTAACTATTCACCAATGTTTAAAGTCGTTAATGTCTCATGCCCTTATAGTGCCAAATTTGAAAGTCAAAATTCAGAAGTGAGTTTAATGTCTATAGCAACATCCTAGAAAGTGTATTAAATACCCTCTTACACCAAATTCAAAGCTGTGACATATCTCTGTGTTGCTTGGAGGGAAAAAGATGCTGACGGTCCACTTTAGGACAACATAAAGTATTTATTCGTGTGTGTAATGAGATTTTATTTTTATTTTTTTTTGGGGGGGGGGGAGGGGGATCTAGCGGCATATGCATACACAGCAGAAGGCACTTTAATTTATTAGTTTCACAAGCCACTAGTCTAAATAAATAGATGCAATATATAAATTAAAGCCATAACATCCAGACCATCCTGGTCTCCGGGAATGATCACTGCATGGGTGGGAGGGGTGCGGTTTGAATACTTATAGGGTTCTGTTGGAAGTTTTCAGCAGTCTAAGCCAAGTTGGCTACCCAAGACATTTTTTAGAGACAGTTCTATAGCTGCTGATTTCTCATTAAATTCTGGTATTAATTGAAATGAGATCTCAGCAACATTTGCGACTGATTTATATCTCAGGGAGCCTTGTGACAAGCTCTTTGAAGTTATGTCTTCCAGATTTGTGTGTAGGAAAGTCTTTCAGTGCTTTGCAGCTGCAAGCGCTTGCCACGCATTTAAGTACTGAGCACTGCGTGGCAGGCTGTTGCACTGTCGAGGTGCTTGCTCTTCCAAACCCCCCACCCCCACCCCCAATCTGCCAAGAAGAAGACAAGACTCACTCTGGACTTGAATGACAGTTTCTAGTGACTGCACAGCATTCTGATTTGGTCGCTGCCTTAAAATTTCTTCAGGAAGGGGATCCAGCTAGAAATTGAAATAGTAGATCATAAAAATAGAAAAAATACCAAAAATAACAGTACAAACAAAAAAAAGTACCATATACCAATTAATTTGCACTCAATACCCCATAATGAGAAAACAAAAACATACAGTAATTTCTGAACGTTTTGCTAATTTATTTAAAAGGAAAAGCTAAGTATTTAGAATCCTTGCTATGGCAAGTGAAATTTAGATCTGGGGGTCTTCCACTTCTGTTAATCATCTTTGAGATCTTTCTACGCCTTGATTGGACTCAACCTGTAGTAAATTCAGTTGATTGGACATGGTTTGGAAAGACACAGCCCGGTCTATATAAGATCTTACAGCTGACAATGCATATCAGAGCAAAAATCAAGCCATGAGAAGGAAAGAACTGTCTGTAGAGCTCAGAGACAGGGCTCTGTGGAGGGACAGATCTGGAGAAGGGTACAAACATTTTTTGCTGCACTGAAAATTCCCAAGAGCACAGTGGCCTCCACCAGGACTCTTCTTAGAGCTGGGCGTCCCACTAAACTATGTAAATAATCGGGGGAGAAAGGCCCTGGTAAGAGAGGTGACCAAGAACCCAATGGGTATTCTGGCAGAGCTTCAAGGGTCCTGTGTGCAGATGAAAGAAACTTCCAGGTTAACTATCACAGCAGCATGCCACAAATCTGATTTTTAAGGTGAGGTTGCCAGAAAGAAGCTTCTGCTCAGTAAAGACACATGAAAGCTTGTCCAAAGTTTGCAAACAAGCACCTAAAGGAATCTCAGACTGGGACAAAGAAGATTCTCTGGTCTGATTAAATTAAGTTTGGACTTTTTGGCCTCAATTGTAAGCGTCATGTCTGAAGGAAACCAGTTACTGCTCATTACCTGCTCAATACTATCCCTACAGTGAAGCATGGTGGTGGCAGCATAATGTTGTGGAGGTGTTTTTCAGAGGCTGGGACAGGGAGACTGGTCAGGGTTGAAGGACTCAGACTCAGCCGAAATTCACCTTCCAACAAGACAATGACACAAGTCAAGACAACACAGAAGTGGCATAGGGGCAACTCATTGTCTTTGGTGGCCCAACCAGAGCCCTGGCTTGAACCCAATCAAAAATCTCTGAAGAGACCTGAAAATGGCTGTCCACTGACAGTCCCCATTCAACCTGAGAGAGTTTGAGAGGATCTGCAGAGAAAAAATTGCAGAAAATTTTAGTTTTCTCCTTTCAATAAATTAGATACGATTTCTAACATGCTGTCTTCACAATCTCATTATGAGGTATTGAGTGCAGAATGATGGGGAAAGGGAAAGGGTGAATGTGAATATTTTTTATTTTAGCACAAGGCCATAACATAACATAATGTGAAAAAAGGGTCTGAAGACTTTCCGAATGCACTGCATACAGGGAAAAACAGTCTTCAATCTGTGGTTCTCCAAGAGTTGCAAAACTACAGCTCCCAACATGTCCTGACAGACTAATACACTCTGAGCATGCTGGGAGTTGCAGTTTTGCAACAGCTGGAGAGCCACAGGTTCGAGACCCCTGGTTTAAGATATAATGTAAAACACACTCTAATTTACAAAACCATTTAAAACAGTAAATGACAGACATCAGTCATAGTATAGCACGTTAATAAAATAACACGTTGAAAAGGTAATATAATAATAATATAAAATAATCAAAAATAAGACTTTTATAAACCTCTAACTATAGAAATCCATTAAAGAAGTTATTTGTGAATTTGATATTGATGACGGTGAGCACTTAGTCCTTTTTCCTAGGCCAAGAACATCACTGTACATCGGTCACATGGCCTAGTTGCAGCTCAGTCCTATTCAAGTGGATGGGGCTGAGCTGCAATACCAAGCAAAACTTTCTACAACACTGTGCTTGAAGAGACCGCAGCACTCATCGGAGCTCTGGTGAACTCAGGGGCTCTTCAAACAGCTGATTGGTGGGGGTGCCAGGAGTCAGACCCCTGCCAATTTGACATTGATGACATATGGGCCATCAATGTCAAATTCCTGGATTACCCCTTTAGAACCTTCTGGTCAAAGTGCGTAAACAGCTCAGATACCAGCAACTATAAAGCCTCTTTCACACAATTAGTAAAAGCTGTGCAGGTCAAAAACTCAGAGCAGGTGCATATGTTTCCACTATATCTCATTTCTTTGGAGGCACCATTCCTGGTTTGGGCTCACAATCACTGATGGAAATCACTATCAAACACTGACTAAACACTGAGTGTGTGAAAGCAGCTTAAGTAGCCAATGAGAAAGTTTATACCCTCCTACCCAGTCCATTCAAAACCCATGGCATGTGTCATTCCCAGTAAGTGCAAATGAAAATCACAAACTCTCAACATTTTTGCTTGCTTCATTCGAACAATGGGTTACTGTGCAGAGCTCTTCCTTCAGAGGGATTCTAGCAAAACCATTGTATGTAAGTCTATATTTCTGGTGCCACACCATATACTGTAGACCAGGAAAGAAATTAACTAAAGAGACTGTGAAAAAAATCTAAATGTATATATCTCATCATTTTTCCAGTGCAGAAATTACCTCATTACCCAGCAAAGCAGATACACAGGCCTCGGATGCATCACATATTGAGGTCAGGTCATGTCCACCTTCTAGGGCCAGTACTACACGGCCTCCTGCCAGGCTCATCAGCTGCCGTGTCATGTGACCAAAACCTAAAGATAAAGGTATTTAAAAAAAAAGAATGAACTTTTAGACCATATACATCAACCTTCAATTCACTATTTAGATACAACCACAGACTCAGGACTACAATTTCTGCTTACACTTAGCTGTGACTTTGTATCCTCCAAGAGGAGCTGGATGTCCTTCAGCTGCATCAAATCCAGCAGAAACTAAGACCACATCTGGTGCAAACTCTCGAGCAATTGGCATCACCACTGTCCTATTTTGAGAAAAATAGGTAGCATTCAGAACCCAAACTGGAATATCAATCACATTAAAATAAATTCCATCAAGAGTGCCCATAATATAAATGCAATAAAAGAGGCCTTCAATTGTACAAGCAAATAAAAGAAATAAAGCAATTGCTTCACAAATAGTCAAATGAACAAAAAACTGTCACAGAAACTCTTGAGTGTAAAAAATACTTCCTTTATCTAGATCCTATGAAATCTTAGACAACATTTTTCAGTGTGGAGCTCGTAATGCCAGCACCATGTGCCAGGTGTGGTCCTAAAATTTCTAAAAAGCCGTAGACTGCTTTGAATGACATATACGGTAGTTTGTAGAATAAGCAATCAAATCATTTTTAGGATTTCCAGATTTTGAATTCTGATGTGCTATTAAAATTAACACTGAATGCCATTTTCTGTGTGACATCTGCAGCTTCTATGTACCTCAGTACAAAGCAAGCTGCATAATATCATTCACGGTCAAATCCTTGAGATGAGCTCCCTAATGGCTTCCTCTCCAGCCACTGCTATGTTCTCCTGAAGCATCATATGTGGCCAATTATGATCAAATCAAAGTTGATCAATTTCGATTATTTGCTCATAATTAAAAGGAAATGTGTCACCAATGTTTTTCCCCAGTTAAAACCAGATAGCATAACATATACATTTTTCCTAATCTTTTTTTATTTTCTGATTGTAGATTTTTTTTTATTCCATTCCCTGAACATGATTATGGAGGCTGCCATCTTGCCTGAGCTGTTTTTAACAGCATTTGGAAAAATGCCTCACAGCAGTCACCAAGCTGTGATATCACCTATTGTGAATGGTGGATCCTGTGTTATCTATACATAAGGTGATATCTGTCTTCTAATCCTGCTTGTAATGATAAGCAGATAACTGCAGTAAAGTGATCTACAGACCAAGAAGTGACGCCCATTATTGGACTTAGTGGCCAGTATGAAAACTGCAGGATTTTTATTTTTTTATTTTTTAAATATAGATATTGACATGGAACATTAGAAATAACGTCCCAAAATTCTTTAACAATATGCTTCACAGTATAGGTCATTTTTTGATGATACATTGCCTATAAGCTTTGATGATGGCTCAGGATAACAAAGGAAGGGCTTGAGGTGGAGCCAGCAGAGAGCTTGCCTGATGGATTTGACTGTGAATTGCATTCTCCAGCTTGCTATGTACTGTGATACATCCAAGCCGCAGAAACCAAAGATTTTTTTTTAACTACAAATACATGCATTTCAGCCCAAAAAAAAAAGATCCAAGGGGGTTCAAAGCCTTTAAGTGGAGTACTTATTATTAATAGGACCGCTAAGGATTGTTGAGGAAGTGGAAGAGGGGTAAAAAGGGACAACCTAATAAATGATTGTCCATCTGAGTCACTATTATGTACAACTTCAGGGATATAGAGTGATGTGGCATATTGAAAACCCCTGGCTTGGGAACTATTGATGGGTTTAAAATCTTTACTTCGAAACTAACACTATCTAACCTATTGCATGTAAAAGAAAATAATGCAAGGATTGCAAATAAAATAAACAAAAATCTACAAATACTTGTATTATCCATAATAATGCTAAAAATTTTGGATTATAATTTTTGCCACCCTGATGTACTTTACTCTTTTATTTTACATCTTAGTCCTAGATATTAGGAATTGAAGAAGGCTTTGTAATGCCTTGGAGTAAAAGCTTGGTGAACATTTCCAACTTTATGTGTGCCTCACCACAAGCAAAATTGTCACATTCTTCAAATTTCTAAGACGATGCACACCAAAAAAAAAATAGTTCTGAGGCCCTTAGAGGGTTTCCTAAGCGAAGTGAGGCTTACAGTAAAGGACAATTAGAGAAACAAATGTGGCTGGAAAATTTGTGGATAGTTGGTAAGGTATCTAGCACTGAGGCAACTGGGCATTAATAATGTGTTTTGTGTACATGAGATCATTCCTCAGAATCATCTATCGATGTTCTAGACCAAACTACCAAATCAGAGAGATTAACCAACACTGAGGGCTTGCACAAAGTGGAAACGGATTGTCTGTATTTGGCCGATCATGCCATACATGTCCAGCCAAAAATGGGTACAAAAATCTAATATGCCATATACTTTAAGATGGCAGCCATCGCATAAAAATATAAAAAATAGTCAACCAAATGGTTGAAATGGCTGCTACAGGCAAGTTGGAGAATGTTATATGAGACCTAAATGGTCCTACAGTATGTGCCCTAGCGGTTCATGCATATCAGCCTGGCTGAAAAATGGTGGCCTCCACTGTGCAGGACACAGGTGCTTACGAGCTTAAGACTACACATGAGGTCTGAGAGCATGAAAGCACAGATCTGATTCCATGAGTGACCTACATATACCACAGTAATACTTGAAGGAACCTGCATGTTGTCTAATTAGCTACCCCAGAGAGCTGACAATCTCACAAGAACCAAAGCTTCATAAAAACTGGCAATCAGGAAATAAGGACTATGCGCAAAGCCGCGAGCGGAATCATGCTTTCTTTGTGGCAGAAAACCTATTTATAGAATCCCTTTCAAGTAAAACTGATCCAGATGTAGAAAAGAGGGAAGGGGGCTGGTGGGCAGGAAGAAACAAACTCGTAACGTGGAAGAGAATTAAGGCATTGCTGAAGTCACTGTGAAAATTCTGCTTTAACTCATTAACTCCAAGACTGTGATTGCGCTAATGCTCAGCCATGGGATACTTCACTCAAGAAATGTTTTGCCTTACTTACCATTTTTCTATATAACCACTATGTAAAAAAAAAAAAAAAAAGAACAGTTCTATACAGTTACCGCTTCCACTGTGGTTTACAGGTGTTAATTCAAATCACATATATAGTAAGATATAGTAGCATAAAGTAGTTTATGGTAGCTTGCAGAACTGGTTCTAATACCACTGCAAGGTAGAATCATGACTCTATTCCACTTACATGGTCATTATGTCAACCCATTCAATGTATGTAGAGTCCGAAAGGCTGAGCACAACCCAGGAGAGCAGATTTAACCAAAGTTTATTTAGTTACCCCCCTCCGAGAAGTGATAAAGCACTTTACAAACTTCTATAATATTTTTCCAAAATTATTCTCAATGCTAGAGGTCAACATTTTTTAAAACTTTTTTCTACATTTTTTTTCTAAAATCTTACGTTGGTGACCTCAGTTGCCCTTGTCATACATTTCTTAATTCAGATTGGCGGCGAAGGCTACTAAGGAATTGGGGCAATATAAAGGATAGCCACCATTTGTCATAGCGGCTGGTGAGCCTGAGTGTGATCTCTTCTGCAACCACAGCTATGTTCAGATCCCTCCACCGGCGAGGCCACATGCCAACGTTTGCCATGGGGATATATATGTGACAAATACATAGCGTAATATAGTACTAGCTAAGTAAATGTGATCTTAATCATTTCACCGACATGTTGCAGAAATGTTCTGTGCATACATTGACTTGTGGTGCCCATTCTGAAGTCTGCCACATGTCAATTCTTTATACAGATTTCACCCTTTGCAATGCCCAGAGGATGAAATCCTGGGAAAACCCGCATCAAAATCTGCACTAAACTATGCAAACAGATGCGAATATTGATGCCGATTTGTCACGTAAAATACAGCATAAAGAAGTTGGCGACATGCAGACACATAAGGCCTCATGCACACGACCGTTGTTGTGTTCCTTGTCCGTTGTTCCGTTTTCCGTGATTTTCTGCGGACCCATTGACTTTCAATGGGTCCGTTGAAAACTCGGAAAATGCACCATTTGTCATCCGCGTCCGTGATCCGTGTTTCCAGTCCGTCAAAAAAATAGGACCTGTCCTATTTTTTTCAAGGACAACGGTTCGCGGACCCATTCAAGTAAAAAAACACGGAGGCACACAAGATTGTCATCCGCGTCCGTCATCCGTGTCCGTTTTTTTCCTATCATTTTCAAGGCAAACTTGACTTAAATATTTTTTTTCACTTTTCATGTCTGGTGATCCTCCAAAAATCAAGGAAGACACACGGAACCAGAAACGGATCACGGAACAACGGAACACCGTTTTGCGGATCGTGAAAAAATACTGTCGTGTGCATGAGGCCTAACACTGTGAACTGGTTTGGTTTCAGCATAGAAATACCAGCAGAGAATGGGGTTCTCAATCACTTCCTATATCCGACATGCAGTTTCCATTTTAATGATTCTACATTTTTCTCTCTTTCAGTTCTATTTAATTTCGACATGTCATCACCACAAAATATTTTACTTAAAGGGGAATTTTACTTTTTTTTTTTTTTTTACATGGTAAAAAAAAAAAAAAAAAAAAAAAAAAAGGACTGAGCCCCTGCAGCTGGGAATTTGTTAAACAAATGCTATTCTAATTCACCCCTGAGGTCATCTCTGCAGCGGAGGTGGACGCAGGATTGGTTTGCATTGCTGCACCGTGTGGCTGTAAGAAGGAGCTACATGTTCTGATCACTATGCAGACTGCACGGTATATACAGTAGTAATACATTGTGCGGCTACACTACTTCACTGCTTTATGCAACACTTTGCAGCATAATAGAGAACAATTTGGAGGCTCAGAAAATGAGAAGACTGGTAAATTAAAAAAAAAGGAAAAGGCAGCCTACAGCACTGCAAAAAAAGTGACTAGTGTTGAGCGAAGTGAGCTTCGGATGCTTAATTGAAACCAAACTCGACTTCGGTTCCGATTAGTACCTGGGAACCGAAGCCGAGTTTGGTTTCAAGTTTTAAAGTGGTTTTACACTTTAAAAATCAACTACTGAAGTTATTCAACGAAGTCACGGGCAACTTCGAGAATAACTTACTTCGGCTCATCGGAGCCCATACATTCTAATACTGTACGGAGACTAATCTCTGTACAGTATTATTTTGAAGTTTTGAACGAAGCAACTTCGGATTAGGCATCCAAAGCTCGCTTCGCTCTGATCTAAAAGTCCCGTAAAGGAAAGCAGGTATAGATTTATATGTTGCCTTAAATGTCAAGCATGTGTGTCTATATGTTGTAGCATTATCAATGTTCTGAAGACGAAGACGTATTAAAGGACTCTATAATACAAGCCACACTTTCCAGCTCATGCAAATAGTAGAAGTATATTGATTCTAGCAGGGTGCTCTAAAGCCTATTAATTCGCTATAACGGTGGTGCAATAGTAGAACAATTAAAAATGTGGTGACACAAAAAATGGAGCGGTATAAAATGTGGCATATTCACAAGATATAAGTGCCTGATAGGCGTTAGAGTTGTTCACCGGTTCTCTGACCTCTTGTTTCCAATTAAATCAACTGAAATTTGTGGGATGTACAGAAAGAGACGAGCAAGCCGTGCTCTGTCCATAATAACTAGCATACGCTTCAGTGGAGAGCACTGCCACCATTTCATTGAAGTCAATGCAACAGGCAACTTGATGGCCAATTTCTATCTGCAAACATGGATCAGAGGAACACCAGTCTAAGGCCTCTTTCACACGACTTTTTTTTTTTTTTCGTTTTGCGGGCCGTTTTTTGCGTTCCGTATACGGTCCATAAGCGGTCTGTATACGGAACCATTCATTTCAATGGTTCCGCAAAAAAAACGGAATGTACTCCGTATGCATTCCGTTTCCGTATTTCCGTTTTTCCGTTCCGTTGAAAGATAGAACATGTCCTATATTTGGCCGCAAATCACGTTCCGTGGCTCCATTAAAATCAATGGGTCCGCAAAAAAAACGGAATGCATACGGAAATGCATCCGTATGTCTTCCGTATCCGTTCCGTTTTTTGCGGAACCATCTATTGAAAATGTTATGCCCAGCCCAATTTTTCTATGAAATTACTGCATACTGTATATGCCATACAGAAAAACAGAACGGAAAAACGGAACGGAAACAAAAAACGGAACAACGGATCAGTTTAAAACGGACCGCAAAACACTGAAAGAGCCATACGGTCGTGTGAAATAGGCCTAACAGGTGAAGGTCCTCTGGGTATGTCATAAATGATATAGCTGGAACTTTCTGTAGATACCCTTTTGAAAATATATTGCCTATTTCTGGCAAAAAAATCTTTCTACATAAATGTGGATTCTTCAATTTGACATTACCTTGAAATTTATCAGATTTTTTCCTGTTTATTAACATGGCAAAATACCGTCCTATGACACCGCATCCAATGCTAACTTTACATCCATGCTGTTTTGGGGCATTTAGCGACTTAAAAACACCAGTGTGTGACGTAAAATACCAGCAAGTGACACATAATAAATGTCAGCACAATGTATTTCTAGTCAAACAATTACTCCTGCGGCAAAGCTTAATATAGTGCAGAAGGTATTATTTTGAACCAAAAAGAAGTTTTGTGAAAGCAAAGTTTGATTTTCTTGCATTCACCGACTTACAAACGATGACCTGTAAGTCCATAGAACCAGGATAAAAGTACACGACTACAAGCTCAGAAGTTTCGAAGCCTGTAATTGGTAAAAGCTGCATCAATTAACCAGAAGCTGGAAATTCCTTTTTACAGAGGGCATGTTCTCAGGGTACTGTGCCCACATCACATCACCACAAGTGAAGGAAAGACTGAATTGAGAAAGAAACCAGAAACAGGTTCTCAGCAAGTCAGAAAGCAGAGAGACAACTGGGTGGACTGGTGCTGGTAGTGAGGACTGGTGTCGCTCAATACTGCTTGGCATTGGACTGCACGCCACTCTCCAAGCATATGCGTTAATTTCAGAGCACTCCAAGCAGTGTAAAACTTTATTAGTACACTCATGCAGACAACAACCCGGAACATTAGATTAATATACTTGTTCCCTCCACTTTAAAGGGCATCTATCAGCAGATTTGTACCTATGAAACTGGCCTGGTCTGTGAATCAGAATGCAAAGGGAGCGGCAGTTGCAGAGAGAGCAGAGCCTCTAGGTGTAATGGCAACGCCCCCGTTGCTCCTAGAGGCTCATTTGCATATGCTAAAACTTAATTTTTCTCAGCAATGTGGGCACATATGTACATGGGACCAACACAGATGTCTTCAGCTGCCAAGTGCACATGTAACAGGTCAGCCAGTGTCATAGGTACAAATCTGCTGACAGATGCCCTTTAAAGGGTTATTCCCAAATGTGTAAAGTGATGGCATATGGCTAGGTTATGGGGTCCCAGAGGTTGGACCACCTGTGATCATAAAGTGATGGCATAATCTAGAAATGAGAGTATCCCTTTAAAGGGAATCTGTCACCTAGTTTTACCGTATAGAGATGCGGACATGCACGGATAGATCTCCGCTAGCATGTCCGCAATATACCTGTCCCATAGCTCTGTGTGGTTTTATTTTGTTTAAAAAATGATTTTATAGATATGTAAATTAGCCAAGTAAGGTGCCCAAGGCGTGGCAACTTACGGTTAAGGAGCCCAGCCATGCCCCCTGTGAAGGAGCCCAGCACCACCTGCATCCAGGAATCTCCTCCTTGCTCACAAAGTTACAGTGCCGTAATCTTGCTATGCGCGAACTAGCGCATGCGCAGTTCATTCACTGAGGCTGATGCCAGCAAAGGGAACAAACACTCTGCCGGCTCTGTGCATGCGCTAGCTCGCGCATCGAGAGATTACGGCACTGTAACTTTGTGAGCAAGGAGGAGATTCCTGGATGCAGGCGGTGCTGGGCTCCTTAACTGTAAGTAACCACGCCTTGGGCACCTTACTTGGCTAATTTACATATCTATAAAATCATTTTTTAAACTAAATAAAACCACACAGAGCTATGGGACAGGTATATTGCGGACATGCTAGCGGAGATCTATCTGTGCATGTCCGCAGCTCTATATGGTAAAACTAGGTGACAGATTCCCTTTAAGCTATTGGTGAGGATGGCTGTTTATGGCACACCTGTCAGATAAGTGGTTCAGAGTGTGTGGGGTCAATCATTTCACAGCCACTCATGCTGTTCGAACCTATTAAGTGTGTAAGTAAAAATACAGATGTCTAGTCGGGAGAGGTCTGCACTGATGTTGCCCAGATAATACCTGTACTGTGGACACCCAGAGGGCTTCAGTCCCCAGCTCTCCTCATCCGGCACATTCCACCAGCACTAAAATGCACTACAAGGTCAGAAAAGACAGAAACGAAAAGGAGTGAAAAGTGGGAGCAGAGCAGACGAGGAAGGAAACCTAGAAAAAGAGGGAAAGGCAAAGACAGGTGAAGGATAGAGGAGAACATCTGGAGACTCACCTGAAGGCTGCAAGATACTCTGCATCACCCATAGGGGGATCCAAACCTCCTGCCCATGCAACATTCACGTTAAAGCCTTCCCCACTGTTAGCACCAACCTGTCATCAAGACAAGAAGCATGACATGAGCTAGAAGGAACATTCAGATATCCATATGGTCACAAACGTCACCAATTTCAAAAAAACGTTTTTTTCTTAAAATGTTGGGACTTAACTGTATCATTTGCCTACCAATATCTACAGCAGACATTTGTGAGTGCACATTATAGTGGAGCCTTCACCAGTTCCAACACAATACATTGTAAAACTGGTTAGAAATTTGAATCTTTCTGTACAAGTGTTCCTGCGGTTTTCAGCAAAATTCACCATCTTAGACAACGTAGGGTAATTATTCTTTAAAGGATAACTGTCACATTTAGACCCTAATTTCAAATTTTTATATATGTAGTTACTAATAACATGATATTGCAGAATCAGTTACTATTAGACTGACTTACCCCATATTTAATAAGATTCAGCCCTTAGCAACCAGTCTGCAGAAAACTGCAATTTTACTATTCAGTTAAGATGGCCGCCACTGCCCTCACCCTGAGGCTAATCCCGCCTGCCCTCACTAGCCAGTAACAATAGCCCCCCAAAAGTGTCAGTAACCAGAGCCCTCCCCCTAAAGGGTTAATCTCCTGCAACCACATGTTGCTTTCATTTATACACTGAGCAGATGGCAGATCTCCCTTCCGTGTTGTGCGCTGCTTCCACTCTGCATTCTCCAGCTCTGCCGAGTGAGGGAGCGTCTGCCAAGCACAGGGACAGGGAGAAGTGCACACAGCCCAGGCACTGTTATCAGCTGCTGGGGAGGACCTGGCTTTAATCATTTACTTACAGTCCCTGGCTGTCAGTAATGTGACCCTGCACGCTGCGTGCTCCGTCCTTCAACAGATAGACGGACCATGCCTAGCAACCCTATTTTAAGCACAGGTAAAATTAGGCAGTACAGGGAACAAAAATGTGGAATTAAGGGGTAATTGAATACACAGTGAAAAGTTGAAATAGGGCCACCAAGGTGATATTAATCACCACAGTCCAATACTCAAAAAAAAAATAATATATACGACAGTTATACTTTAAGGTAGATTAAAATGATATATACATCAGTACTTAGACAGGATGGTCACCTATTAATTGTCTCCAGATGTTTGTTTTTCCTAGTCCGCTTTTTAGCTCAGCTCCATTACAGAACTGTGACTACAGCTTAACTACAGAGGTCACAGGGAGTCTGAAGTGGTCTGAGACACACCTACTTTCTCATCATTGGTTCAGGCTGCTGCTGTCTCCTCCCCCTGCAGCTCTGCCTCCTCAGATTGGCTGCTGAGCATCTGAGTGAATGAGAGCTGATTTTCCTTACAGCAAGGGAAGAAGGATTATAAAGTGCAGATTACACCACCAATTAGAAAAGATGATTATAAGGTAAAGGCCCCAATGATCGGGCAATCATCGGGAACAAGCATTCATAAAAAAGCTTGTTCCCGATAATTGGCCTTTATAATTGTGCCACAGATGAATGAAGAAAAGCTTGTTTGTTGGCTGATTTTCATCTTTTATCAGGATGTAAGACCTACGTTTATCAGTAGCACATCTCAAAGCGTAATCAGGAATGTGTTCAGGTAACCAATAGGACTAAAGGAGGGAGGAATGATTGCAGTAGTGATCATTCCTCCCCTATTCACTGTGCATCAGCCTGTGTAATAGGCAAAAGTAAACTAGTGCTGATCAACATGTTTATCATCCATCGGCGTTCATCCTGCTCAATTATTGGGCAGTCTAATAGGGCCATCCGGTCACATACATAATGAAAGAAATTATCCTCAGTAAGGGGAGGCCTGGAGGGTCACTTTTATCTTGTACCTAATGATCTACATTTGGAACCCAGAATTGGGAATCGGGCTGCAGGAGGGAGATGATTCTATGCCACGGTGACATATACATATGCTTTTTCCATTCTTGTGTACGGCCTAGCACAGTGGTGGCGAACCTATGGCACGGGTGCTAGAGGCGACACTCTATGGCACCTTGGAAAAAGTCTATTGTGTACCAATATGCCTTAGACTTTTCCTGCCATTCATCAGCGCAGGGCGCACTATGAACAGCACAGGCAGCGCATTGAATACAGTCAGGCTGTTATAGCTAAATGATAAAGTACATGGAAGAATTGACTATATTGGTATTCAGGTTGAATTGGCGTGTAGGAACTTTGTGATAAATAAGTGGGTTTTGGGTTGCTCTTAATGGTTCGCCACCGCTGACCTAGCACAACTCATCCTCGTGAATTACTGTCCCATGGCTTTGGGATATCAATTACAGGGGGGTCAGTCCACTCTTTATATTTATTTCTAAAATATCTGGAGCTTTGGCATAAACCCATTCTTATCATGCCGAATTGGAACCACTAGACCACGCCTTGTTCTGCAATATTATTACCGCAGGGATAAAATATGACAAAAAATGAAAACGGCTAAAGGCAATCATTATAATATCACGAAGGCAAATATTCCTACAGCATGACCAGAATTTATTTAAAAAAACACACAATATATATCCAGACAGCTTGTCTAATGTGATGATTTATTTCATAATTATACTGACAGATGATGAAGCGTGTGCAAAAGTGAAAAACGTTTGGTTTTTCGCAAGAACCAGAACTGCTTATTTGGAAAAAAAAACGCCCTTTATCAGCTGCTTTGTCAGGAAAATGTCAAAATAACATCTAGGCTGATAAGAAAACCACCCAAATATAACACAGGAGTGGACAGGAGTTTCTCAAGATAAAGTGATTCTGACTGGCGAAGAGAAGCTTCAGACTCCTCGCGCAGCTAAAAGGTTAACGGTTCACGAGATAAAGGTTATTATTTTTTTTTTCTTGCAAAGCTACAAATGATGAAAAGCAAGCGTTCTGCCTATCACTTTTATAACACTATTTTTAAAGGAGTTATTTTGGGCAAGAACGTATATTTCCCATCTGTTCTGCATCTTCCCTTCATGTTTCTTGCAAAATCCTTTGTTCCTCCAAATATCAAAGTGATGATGATAAACTGTTTACAATGCAAAATCCTCTCAGCCCTTCATTCCCAAGAGCCCCTTCTGTAGTAGAGGCAGCACGTGATCAACACTGTCAATCCTAGATTTCCAACTATGTCATCTGTCTGCGATTATAGTAAGAAACTGCAAGGCTTGGAATACCATGAAGAGGAGTCTTACTATGAAGGGCTAAAAAAATTCTAGAAGCCAAAAGCTCCTGTCTTCCTTGTGACAAGCGGTTAACCAGTGGGAAATAGGGTAATACTAAGGATCTGAAACCAATGTCAGACTTGTGTCATTATTAGGACTTTGATCACCTCGTCAGCAGCTCCGCTCCCAGGGAAGAAGTTGCCGTCATCATGTCGATGGAGGGATATGTACAAGACATTAGGGTCTCTGTAGAATACTCGTTGAGTTCCATTGCCATGGTGCACATCCTAGTCAACGAGAGAAAGTGAACATTGGGTTACTCAAAAACCATTACAGTAATTAAAATACTATGGCAGATGCTGAAACCATGGAGAGGAACCAAAGTAAACCAGACATGAACCAGTCTACATCTCTTCAATAGATCATGGAACCGAAATAGACATCTTCCAATAAATCATGCCAAACAAGAACCAAAAAAAAACCCCAGAAGGTCTAATAGGTCTTTCAAATAGATCTATCATCTATTGACTGTGGGAATAACCATATTCACAAAACTGAAATTACTGAATGAATGATTACCAGTGACATCCTAGGTAGGATAAGCGTGCCCAGAATATTACTTCGGCCCGTAATGGCACTTTCATATCTATCATACAAGACATGGACCCTTGGTTCCTTGAAACATGTACTGGAAGTTAACGAAGCATGACCAAGCCATCATGCAGTGTTAGGAATTTATATTTACTATTTTATCCCTAGAATGATAATTATAAGATGATAGGGTGGTAGTTCACTTGGTTGTCTCGTTTCAGGATAAAACCGGACAACCCTTTGCATAAAGCTGCAATGGAGAACATGTAAGTTCTTATCTGCCAGATCCTGCACCACCGCTCCGGTTCCCCTGGCTGGACTAACCTGAAGAGGCCGGTGATTAACAGCAGCAGTCACGTGTTGTTGACGTGATGTCACCGTTGCAGCTGAGTAGATAGGGCCAGCCCAGGAGAACCAAAGTAGCGGAGTGGGGTCTGGTAGGTAAGTTCATATCCATTGCTCACTGCAGTTTGATACGGAAGGTTGTCCTGTTTCATCCTGAAACCAGATGCCCCTTTAAATATTATGGGCTATATTAAATCTTTTGGGCCCCAAAGAATGTGGACATCTGTGTGCTGTCTGCATCCGTGCGGCCGTATGTCCATCCCAACAAGAAGATAGAACATGCCTTATTCACATCCGTTTTGTGGACAAGAATATGCATTTTTACAATAGGGCGGGACAGGAAAGTGTGGGATGCACACAGCTGGTATCAATGTTTTGCAGATCCGCAGTTTGTGTGCAGCAAAACAGATATGATCCTGTGCCTGAGGCCTACGAGTTCCCAAGAGGCAGATTTGTTGGAGAAATTTTTGCCACTGAAAATCCGTTCTATAAACGTGAATGTGGTTGTTTTTACAGTATGAGCAGTGATTTCTGGAAGCCTTATTCAGATGAATGAGACCGTCACAAATGTTTTAAACAAATCTGCCCTATGTGAATATTCCCTAAGGCCAGGTTCACATCTGCGGTGGAGGCCACTGCATATCTGTCTGGCAAAATGGCAGCATCAAACCCGGAAACCTGATAGATCCCATTATAATCAATGGGATCCACTGGGCATCTGCAGTGTCTGGCATAGGCCGGGTCCAGCAATTCCTGTGCCAGAACAGAAAACTGGAATTTCATTACAGATGTGAACCTCACCTTAACTGTAAATTTCAGCTGTTTCTACCACTCCACCTATTGCTTTATTAAAGCCTAGCATGCACAAATAGTAAGTCAATTACAATTTTTACGTAATTTTATTAGAAATAATACCCATCATTTACCCCAGCAAACCAAGGACAGCTGAGCCGCAGCCACCATAAAATCATATCACATAATATTGACTCACAGCATAAAACAGACAAGCACTACGCCTTTCACATATGCATACCCACCACTTAAGACCAAACCAACCACTGGACCCTACATCTTGAAAAAACAACTAAAACTGCACACACACGCGCTCACAGCTTCTGGGAAAACCACAAAACCAGAGTAAGAAAACAGGTTTAGGTCATCGCACACGTAGAGCCGTTATCCACTACTGACTGCTGCCTAAGAGGATAATTAAATACCACCACATCTGGAAGAACCACAAATCACCTCCTAAGTGACAAGCCAAAAGTAACACAATGGCACCTCAAATCCAAACCCTTTGCCAAACCCAGCTCACAGTTTAGTAATGACGGGTCTGTTTAACCGAGGTCAAGCAAAACCATTATTTCATTTTAAATGCGGTAGGACAAAACACAACAACATATGGACTTAGGGGGTCATTTATTAAGACCCGCGTTTGAGATACCCCTTTGAACTGGCTGCGCCTGTTATGTTAGAGGCAACTACTAAACTTTGGCGTATCTAAATGTAAGACAGCTTGCTGGAGTAGATTTAGACCATTGCAATGCTCTTCTGTAGAAGTCCTTATCTAGGCCGATCAAGAGAACAGCAGAGCTGACTGTATTAGACGTGTAGTCGCTAACAAGAGATTGTAGGAACGCTCGTTAGCGATGATCCGCCTGTGTAAAAGTGTCGCCGATTACCCAACGAATGAACAAACGCTTGTTCCTCGGACAATAGCAATTTTTAAGCAAGCTAAAAAAAATCACCGTTAGCCGGCGGCAAATCGTGCAGTCTAATCACGGTTGGCTGACGGCAAATAATGATTTTGTATGGAGACAAGAGACAGCATTATTGATCGCTCGTCCCTATATTGCGGAAAAGATAATAGCAGCGGTCTCTCCGCTGACGAGCAGGTGATTTTCAGGAAGAACACTTCCTTACAGTCAATCGTCAGCTGGTCTAATACAGGCCTTCCTGTTATTGCAATTCTACATCGACTATTATCATTATTATAGGATTACCCCCTGGATAACATCTCATAGCAGCAATGGGTTCCTTACTTATATAGGATTTCTTATCATTTGTGTTGACTGCTACAGAAGGATAACATTTTATATTTAATTTTTCGATGGCAATGTACTACCGAAAAAGAAAAACCAAAAAAAAAAAAAAAACCTCTGATGGAAGTGTTCCTTTAAAGCAGACAGACATCAGTCTGTTTTAGTAAACACTATTATTCTCCTCCAAAAGTAATAATTCTGGAGCAGCTTTTCATTTTGTCCTTCCTGTTATTCCTCCTACAAATTTAAGAACAAATTGACACCTGGGTGTTAATATGCCCCTTGTCAAAGGGTTGCATCCCTACACAGTCTGACACGGTCAACGCTGATTAGACTGTGCGCAGGAACACACGCCCAACTGGTAACACCCAGTTATTTCTAAAAGGAATAACAGAGGAACGACACCCTGATTTCTAAGAAAAGATGTGCCAGAATTATTATAAAATGAGGGAGTACAAGTATTAAGACAGGCATGACGGGTCCTCTTTAAGGTGGAAGAAAAATAGGATTTCTTGTTGCTGCAGTATAAACGACATATAGAGGAGGTGTACTTTGTAATACCGCAGGACTCACCCAGTCCACAATAAGAATCTTCCTGACATTCAGTCTTTGTTGCAATTGCTTAGCTGCGATGGCTACAGAATTGAAGAAGCAGAACCCCCTGCGGAGACAATAAACGTAGCGTCAAGACACTTGGCAAGCTCATGGGGAAACACAGACATTTACTTATGAAGAGGACGCAAGAGAAACATCGCCATGAATAAAGCTACACCGCCCTCAGACATAGCCATGAATACTTTAATAGTGTCTCTCAGCAGTGGTACCAGAAGTTTAAATAAAGCATGTTCATACATGGCGGTGGAAGGATCCGCATGATGTCCCGGGGGCCTCACCAAGGCGAATCCGTTCTGTAACCAAGCAAAGAAAATCTGATGAGCTGACTGCACGATTCCAGCTATTATTTTAGCTCTAGGGCTGAATAACTTTTGCTCGCCCTTCTAAAGCAGACCTTAAGATATATTATTTTAGAGATCATCCATACAGATGGTGGGGAGAGAACGTGAAAGATGAAATGATGACAGAAAAACGTGAACTTCACATAAAAATATCATTTCATTTTAGGGGAAGTTACATACGAACACACACACGCCTATGCACACACACACGCACTATAGCGCCACTTTTTCAGGATTGCTTGCAGGGGTGTATCACATACCTTCAACTCCCGGGTGACAACTTTAAAGGCAAGGTCTATAACGCTACCAGCAGCCCAGCGTGCAGCATTGGAGGAATGGAGATCATTCCAGATGGTATCGCTGTCAACCTGTGTGTTCAAAGGTTAGGTATGAGAAAGGGCTCACACCCGCACGAACGGATTTGTGGTCTGCATCCGTTCCGTATTTTTTGCAGGTCAGATGCAGACCCATTTACATCAACGAGGCTGCAAAAGAAGTGGACAGCACACTCATGTGCTGTCCACATCCGTATGTCCATTCCACGGCCCCGCAAAGCACGGATGCCATCCGTGTACATTCTGCTTTTTGCGGAATGGAACGTCCTGCCCTCTAAAGAACTGTCCTATCCTTGTTTTACGGACAAGGATAGGACAGTTCTATGGAGGGCAGGACGTTCCATTTTGTAAAATGCAGAATACACAAGGCCGGTATCAATGTTTAATAATAATAATCTTTATTTATATAGCGCCAACATATTCTGCAGCGCTTTAAAGTTTTGAGGATCCGCAATTTGCAGACCGCAAAACAGGCAACAGTCGTAGAACACTTGTTAGCAATGATCTGCCTGTGTAAAAGTGCCACCGATTACCTGATGAATGAGCTCGTTCATCGGGAGATCGCATTTTTTATGCATGCTATAAAATCGTTTGCCGGGGGCAGATCGTGCAGTCCAAACACGCTTTGCTGCTGGCAAACGAGTCTGTATGGGAACAAATGACGTCATTAGCGATAGCTCCTCCAAATACTGAGGAGGAGATCGCGGCATGTAATAGCAGCACTCTCCTCCACTAACGAGCAGCTGATTGTTGGGAAGGAACGCCTCCTTCCCGACCATCGAAATGCTGATCTGCTGATACAACCCTAAGGCCGGCCATACACATAAGATAGCTATCGGCTGAACGCTAGTGACAACTATCAATCCTGATCCCCTCATGCAATTTTGTAGAGAGTCCTATTAAGGTATTTTAAGTTGCATTCCTAAAAATTCAAAATTTCTTTGCCATTGGATGTCACATTATGGAGGTTGTCTACCCGAGAAGCAATATCTAAGTAATATGACACTGCATAGAGCACTACACAAGTATGTCTCCATACCTCTCCATGTTCTTCAGCTCCATAGTAATGGTTCATGTGACAACAGTACGTTTCATGCCAACAATGGGACCAGAACCCATTAAGAAAAGCATGAAAACCTTTGTTAAAGAAAATGTACAGTCCTTACATAGACCATTCGTATGGAGCTGGTGCAGAATTTCCCTATGGTGGTTAAAGCTAAAAACCCTTTAAAATAATTTGCCAGAAAGCGTGAGGAGCAACTTGTGGGAAGTGGGAGAGAAAACTATGGCCCATTGCCTCAATAACACTGTAAATTGTGTAATAAGGTGACACTATAGCCGCCACTGCAATCAAACACTGACTTTCTGTAAGAAGAAGCCGTGCTGGATTGATCATTATGCCATATGTTCATGGAGACATCTGTGTGTGAACAGGTGTAATGTGTTCTCTTTCCATAGACCTGGACCATGTCTATAACAGACCACCAGTGGCCTTCATACCACGTAATTGATAAAAATGTCAATGTTCTTCTTTGGAATTTTTTATATCCAGTTCTAGATTGTTTCAAAAGCTTAAATGTCTAAAAATTTATTTTGTCCAAGTCACCTGGTAACCTAACCCAAGAGTGCATTGCTGGAGGATGAAGAGACTCAGGTCTTCAAGTGCTTATGAATAAAACACTTAATGATTTTGGGTGAGGCCGGAGTTTGAGAGTCTGTGCCTGCCCGTGCCTCTGATCTCAATTATGGTTTGATTTTAGGAATAAACGCACTGGAAAGGAATTTATTTTATCTTTTTTTTTCTTCTTCTTCTTCTTCTTTCATTTCCCGTGAAACATCTTGTATTCATCAGAGTCGCGTCAGCGCCAGGGAAATAACAAAGGAGACACGGAAAAACCTGGGGGATTCTGGGCTAATCAAACACATATGTGAGGCCTTAACTCAATCATCCCCTGAGGTTTAGATGGCCTGGCATAACGTTCAATATGGGTGACTCCCATTATAGACATATTTCTATGTATCTCTCTAATGTCCTGAAGAACCCTTCATGGCCCTACTGTCCTATGGTCCCTGACACCACAAAAAGTGCCTTCACTTGAGTGTCCAGCATGAGACGTAAGCAACCTCGTTTTTTACAACAGTCCAGAAACAAGGAATGCGTCTTTGGGGCTTCACATGTTCCATGTGTTAGATGAAAGGATCCCATATATCCCTGAAGGATAAGGTGGATGATTTCTGAAGTACCATTAGCTGTATTCTTATCAAAGGGGACAGTTGGGACCATGCACGCACCTCTCTCCATAAAGAGGTGTGACGTTACAGAGCTGAAGATCAAAGTATCCTACTGTCAACATAAACTTGTGTGAGATATAAAAGTGCCCCCCATCTGAGAAAAATATAGGCTGAAAGAATGACAAGAAGCAGGAGACAATCACGCTATGTGCCCATGTGCTTACAACTCGTGAGCTTTTGTGAGATTCAGGCCATATATAAAACTTGTGGAGCAAGAACTAGGATGTTCCTCAAAGCGGTTGTCCAGGATTTTCCACACGATAGCCCATCACTATCTGTTTGATGGCGGTCTGACACCCTGCGATCAGCTTTTCTACAGTAGCTCCAGTGCTGGACGTCAGCGCCGGAACTATCCAGGCCCTTCCACCGTGCAGGTACCGTAGTGCTGCTCCCATTCACTGCAGAACAGGTTAGGATCCGAGCTATCATAATGTTACAGAATACCCCTAACACACTAAGATGGGAAGGATCCACTTGCTTCTTATCCCTTCCTAATATCCAGTGTGGCCTAACATCACTTGTCCTACTCCAAACATTCATTTTCACATAGGGGCCTTGCAGACAAGTGTTGGCCATGCTGCGAGTCCGCAGCGCAGCTCCCGGCCTGAACTCTCGGCGCTGCATTATAGCACATAGCATTATATTGATTTATGATGCTATGTAACCCTTACAGTTCTGGAATGTATTGTATATAACTGACAGCATTATGCCAGTGTTATCCAATACATTCCAGAACTGTAAGGCCCCTTTTACACGGGCGAGTATTCCGCGCGGATGCGATGCGTGAGTTGAACGCATTGCACCCGCACTGAATACCGACCCATTCATTTCTATGGGGCTGTTCACATGAGCGGTGATTTTCACACATCACTTGTGCGTTGCGTGAAAATCGCAGCATGCTCTATATTCTGCGTTTTTTATGCAAAGCAGGCCCCATAGAAGTGAATGGGGTTGCGTGAAAATCGCAAGCAAGTGCGGATGCGGTGCGATTTTCACGCACGGTTGCTAGGAGACGATTGGGATGGAGACCCGATCTTTATTATTTTCCCTTATAACATGGTTATAAGGGAAAATAATAGCATTCTGAATACAGAATGCATAGTAAAATAGCGCTGGAGGGGTTAAAAAAATAAATAAAATTTAACTCACCTTAATTCACTTTCTCGCGCAGCCCGGCATCTACTTCTGTCTCCTTTGCTGAACAGGACCTGTGGTGACGTCACTCCGGTCATCACATGATCCATCACATGATCTTTTACCATGGTGATGGATCATGTGATGACCGGAGTGACGTCACCATAGGTCCTGTTCAGCAAAGGAGACAGAAGGAGATGCCGGCTGCGCGAGAAGTGGATTAAGGTGAGTTAAATTATATATTTTTTTTTTTTAACCCCTCCAGCGCTAGTTTACTATGCATTCTGTATTCAGAATGCTACTATTTTCCCTTATAACCATGTTATAAGGGAAAATAATACAATCTACAGAACACCGATCCCAAGCCCGAACTTTTGTGAAGAAGTTCGGGTTTGGGTACCAAACATGCGCAATTTTTCTCACGCGTTACAATGTTTTGCACTTGCGTGGAAAAATCGCGGGTGTTCCCGTAACGCACCCGCACATTTTCCCGCAACGCCCGTGTGAAAGAGGCCTAAGGGTTACACAACATCATACGGTAAATCAATATAATGCTATGTGATCCTGTCAGTGCTGGGAGTTCAGGCCGGGAGCTGCGCTGTGGACTCGCAGCGTGGCCAAGGCTCGTCTGCAAGGGCCTATAGTGTCCCCTATATTTTACCGGGTACAATGGAAATAGGCTTTGATTTGTACTCACCCCAAGTCCTCCGCATGGCAGCATGACAAACATCCTCTGAGACAGAATGCCTAGAAAGAAACAGGAGCCGGTCACTAGACTGATATACATACGTCACTATAGGATATAGACATGACAATTACATAATAATAAAAGTATATTAAGTCGCCATTAGCGTACCGTCACATGGTCACAATTCCTGATGCGGTTTTGAAAGCAAAAATCAGGAGTGGATCAGGAAAGGACAGAAAGTGTAAAGGACGGAGAGAACGTCTTCTCCTAATGGAGTTTAATTATGGTTTTGGCTTTCCAAACTGCAACCAGGTACCAGAGCGTGTGTCCGTACACTTAGGGTGGGTTCACATAACGGTTTATGCCTCCTTTTCACGTATATGTTAGAAAAAAAAGCATACATAGACACGGCACACCACATTCTTGTATCCTGCAGAGTCCGGTAAAAATACAATGGAACTCTATGGTGACGGAGGCCACTGTATGGCATCAGTCTGAGGCATCTGCTTAACGTATACGTTGTTTGCATACGTTAAACGGATGTGAAAAACGTCATGTGAACCCAGCCTTAGGCCTCATGCACGCGGCCGTTGTGCGGCCGTTCCCTGCATTGGCGACTGCAATTGCGGTCCCGAATGCACGGGCAACATCCGTGCAGCGGGCCGGACCCATTCAACTTGAATGGGTCCATGGTCTGTCCGCACCGCAAAAAATAGGACGTCATATTTATTTGCGGTGCGACACAATGGAAAGAGACACCATGGAAGCACTCCGTAGTGCTTCCGGTGTTCCGTTCCGTGACTCCGTTCCGCATCTCCGGATTTGCGGACCCATTCAAGTGAATGGGTCAGCATCCGTGATGCGTGGTGCACGCGGCCGTGGATTGCCGACCCTGCATGAGGCCTTACCTGTATAGTTATAACATTTCAGCTGATGTCCAGGAGTGGGTATAGGTAAGGCACAAACTATGGACATGTGTTGGCTATTGGGCTGCTTAGTAGCTCAACTCCAGTTTTTTTGCATTGTTTCAGGTCAGTCTGAGGTAGTTTGATCTCCCCATTCTCTATCATCAGTGTGTCACACTATTCCCACCATGCTTTACCCTGCAGCTTTGCTTTTTCTGACTGTCTGCTGTGTATAAACAAAAGCCCAACATGAAATCAGCTGGAGAGCAGACAGCAAGACAGAATGATGACCGTTTAATTATAATCTGCAAGAAGCACTAGTCATGGTCAGTCATTATAGAAGAAAGTGACACGATAGAAGGGGGAGGGGGATTTTGTATGTGAATAAATGGATATGGATTTACCAACACCATCTGACGGAATCTCCTCAAAGCTTAAATCCATTATATAACTAACTTTTGATGTCTGATTTATTAAGAGGACGCACTGGGATTCCTCGGACACCAGGATGTCGGTATAATGAAGCAAACAGTATGCAGGACACTATAGAAAACGGAAAAAGTCTATACTGTCACTCCACTTACTGCAAACGTATTCCTGCTACGCTGACAAGTTCTGCTCTGCTACATCTGTAAGTATGTTGAGAAATGGATGCGCACGACATTAACCCAGTGAATGAGGAATGATTAGGTCCATCCCTGGCTGTGTCTAATCTCTCATTTCCTATGCACAGCATTTGGCTCCAGGTCACTAATCAGTGCGGCTCTCACAGTAAAATAATCCCCGCTAACGAACTTTAATAAAGGGGAAATGCCAGGCAAATGGGAGTGTTATGGGGGTCATTTAGTAAACAGAAATACGCCTAAATTAGGCGTATTTTTGGCGCAGATTGTGGTGCAAAGGTCCCCGCTCACGCCAGGTCTAAAAAAATGGGCATGATGTGGGCAGGGAAGGGGGCGGACCAGCAGGCCCGTTTCATTCATCATTTTCTACGCCTGTTTTAGGCGAAGAAAATGGTTTAAATGTAACACAGCTTGGAAGCGGTGGTGGATCCGCCAAAGTTATGAAGAGGTCGATGCGTCTACATAACTGTGGCGCATCCACCGCCAGTGAAGGGCTTTATTAAGACCAGCGTCTAAAATGTCTTAATAAATGACCCTCTATGTGTGTCATTGTAAGCGTGTTACACACTCCTGGACTAAGTATATGTCATTAAAGGGGTTGTCCGCGTTCAGAGCTGATGGACATACCCAGCCCCCCTGATGTTAGCTTTGGAGCATTTCATGCTCCGATGCTCTCCCTTGCCCTGCGCTGGATCGCACAGGGCACAGGCTCTTTCATTTACAATAACACACTGTCAGGCGGAGGCTTCTGCCCAGCAGTGTGTCCGGTGACGTCACCGGCTCTGATGGGCGGGGTTTAGCGCTGCCCTAGCCGTTTTACAGGCTAGGGCAGCGCTAAAGCCCGCCCATCAGTGCCGGTGACGTCATCGGGCTCACTGCTGAGCGGAAGCCTCCACCTGGCAGCCCTATTTCGCGCAGGGCAAAGGAGAGCATCGGAGCATGAACTGCTCCGATGCTCAAGTCAGGGGGGCTGCCGGGGTGAAAATGGGGATATGTTTCGGTTCAGCTCTGAACCCGGACAACCCCTTTAACAAAGTGGACAAAAATATCATGAAATCAAAAGAGCACTGGAAGGTGAATGCAATCAGACACAAGTTTGGAATAAGGTCTCATACACACAGTCCTGCCCCATACACGGACCCTGTACACATATCATGTCCATAATACATCGTGCAATGCCATAGGGTGTCTATGTGCAGCTCCATATTCTCGGCTTCTGCCTGAGTAAAACCTCTGTGCCTCTACATAGATGAGACACACAGGATGACCGTTTTAGGTTTCCCAGTTATATATATTTATTGATATTTATTACTAATAATATTTATTTCATGTGTTACTCCAGTTTTTTGGTTTAAAATTGTTGCACATTTGCAGTCGTGCAGTTTTTGACTCCTGTGCCACTTTCCAACGTGGCGGGCATTTGGGCCAAGTTTGTAGTGTAGATCACTTTCATGTCTCATTTATCTTTCACGCCAGCCTTCCTCCTGGCTTACTTTTACGAAAATAAATGCAACCACTTGCACCAAATTTATTATTGAGTGCTAATTTCATAAATTTGGCACAGGTGCACATGGCTACTCCAATCTAAAAACGAATCTCAAATGCACCTACAATCATAGATCCATCCCTTGGTCTTCTGCTAAAGTTTGCACAGCCCTTGTAATTGTCTAAGTCAGGGGTCAGCAACCTTTGGCACGCCTTCTGTTGTGAAGCTACAATTCCCAGCATGCTCCATTCATTTCTATGGAGGGTCTGAGAAGAACAGAGCAAGTATGCATGCTGGGAGTTGTAGTTTCACAACAGCTGGAATGCTGGAGGTTGCCTACCCCTGGTCTAAGTGAAAAAAAAAGTTAAAGGGGTTGCCCCAAGCTTATCCCATATTCACAGCATAGGGGATGTGTCTGATCGGTGGGGGTCTGACAGCTGGGACTCTCACCAATCAGGTGCAGGGAGTCCAGTGTCCTCCACATAAAAGGATTAGTTGGTTGCACAAGCACAATGCCCCCTCCATTCTTCTCCGAGTACAGCGCTCGCTATCTCTGGCAGTGTGCATACTTGACTACTGCACCATTCATATGGGAATCCACATGTGATTGGTGGGATCCCAGAGATCAGACCCCGCTCCTGATCAGACACTTATCATCCATCTTGGGACAATCACTGTAAGGGCTCATGCACACAAACGTATTTTTTTCCGTGTCCGTTCCTTTTTTCTTTTGTGGCCTGTATGCGGAACCTTTCTCTTCAATGGGGCGGCAAAAAAATAAATAAATGTAAAATGACTCTGTGTGCATTCCGTGTCTGTATGTCAGCATGGCCATTCCACCCAAAAAATAGAACATGTGCTATTATGGAGAAAGGATAGGACCGTTCTATTAGGGGCAGGACGTTCAGTTCAGCAAAATGCGGAATGCACAGGCAGGTATCCGTGTTTTGCGTATCCGCAATTTGCAGACCACAAACATAGTGCATGAGCCCTAATACATCATCTGAACGGAAAACAGCTAAATGCACTTATTTGTTATTATTGCAAATGTTAATGTACCTTTGCTGTGTATTTGCTGACTTAAAAAAAATATTGCATAAAAAAAAACTCGGGCACTACAGATTGCGAAAATTCGAGTTGCATCAGAAGACAATTTGCAAAATGCCTATTTTATTTATGATAAATTGAGCATATACACAGTGTCCTACTGTTCAGGACGCCGCAGATACGTTTATTTCTTTGTGTTAATTTCTATATCCATCTATATCCAGTAATATTTAATCCAGACTCATTGGACCTGTTCCAAAATCACCAGATATTCATTATTGTTGGATGGCCACAGAAAAAGGACAAAATAAGGTCTGTTATTATAAATGATAAAAATATAGAATTAACAAAATATAAATTGCCTGTTTAGCTGGCTGTGTGCGCTCAATTAGATCAGATATTATTATATAGATTTACTCTCTCTCTCTATATATATTTATATAACACCCACAGACTGTATATATAGTGTAGGAGATACTTTTTAATAAAATGTCATTATATCTTGCATTGCAGTAACATGTACTGTATAGCCATGTGTAAAACAGCATCGTTCTCTTCTAAAGCAATCCCAAACCACGTGTATTCTCACAAATGTATTTTCCATCCTTATACCATCTGTTTTAACAACAGACAACGCACGGACCCATTCAAGTCAATAGGGCTAGTCATTTTTTGGTAACGGACCATGTGTCCGTTTTGAGAAGCTCCCTGCGTGCCCCATTGTGGTCCAGACTCGCCTATTAAAGCCTAAGGATGTCTATTGATGACAGCACATGTCATCCGTAACTGTTTGTCATGTATGCATTGCTAAGGGACGCTAAAACAAATAAAAAAAACAGGAAATCCAAATGAGAGAAAGGAATGACAAATGGATGTAAAAAAAAAAAAAACTGACACATGGAATCCAGATATACTCCATTAGAACATTCATATGGATGCAAAATGGTCATTTTGTTTTTAAAGATGCTAAATGGATGGGCCGTCTACAGAGAAATACCATCCATGAGATATTTAGTAAATTTTGTTGGATATTTTTGTTGTTAAGGTTAAAAGAATTGGCTGAATAATGTCTGGTGGCAATTCTTCAAATAATCACAGGGGGGCAGCAGAGCACTGAGAACATCAATGAAGATGCTGCACACTAGGGCAATGTCAATATTACAAATCATGGTCTACTTCTGAACTCCTACACAAAAAAACTTTATAACTTTTATAGTTAAATACTCCTAATAAATAAAAAGAATAAACAGATAATGGTTCTGACAGGAATAACAAGTTTTTCAAACACCAGAAAAAGAACAAAAGCTATCGCCTCCAACCTCATCTCAAGTCTGTAGCAAGGTCATACACTGAAGTCAATGCCAGCTCCAATGGGCTCCAGTAGGAAAGTTCAGTCTATTGGGTACTGGTCTTTTCTATCCATAAGTTGGGCTCCTTTCCTCAATGATGCCCTAAGTAGTAAACTATTCCACTTACCCCTATAAAACAAAAATATACAAGAGCAAAAGCAGACAAGAAGGGGGCTCTAAAGAAGGGCACATCCAAAAAATTTATTAGTATTAAAGGAGTAGTCCGACTTATTAAAAAAACATTTCCCTGCCAGCAATTGTGATAAAATAATAAAAGATTGTCTACTTACCTATTTTATTCCACATCACTTTCGGCACTGTCACTCTGGCTGCAGCAATGAGGTGCCTGTATATACTGCTGCAGCCAATCACTGCCCTCTTCAGTGTACGCCACATGACTGCTGAGGCCGGTGATCGGCTGCAGCGGTCAAGTGAAGTATATAGAAACATCATTGCTGCTGCCAGAGACAGCGGGGAGCATGAGAGCTAAACACCATCCCTACCCCATGTGTGACTCCAAAAAGACCTTTTTGTGCACACTTTCTCCATTATACATTTTTCCTTTATTAGGAAAGTTTTTATCTTGATCAAAATAAAGTGCCTTCTTTAAAGAATAACTAAACTTTCAGGCAACTTCGTTAAAAATGTTTTAAAGACCCCAAAATAACTTTTGTAGTATACATTATTAATGTGTTTTACTGTTTTACTAAAGAAATAGGAAGCCATCCTATCGCGCTTTAGAATCCGTATACTGGTACATCGCTGACATCCACTGTCCTGGTGATATAGGGACCGCAGCGGATGCTGGATGGGCAGAGGCACACATCGCTGCTCCTGCCTGTGCCCCCTCAGCTTGGCTAACTCCAGGCCTAGCATGTACTGATGTGCTATGCCAGGGTTTAGCTGAGCAGAGCAGACTCCTGCCTGTGCCAGCTCAGCACATAGGTACAGGGTCTAAACAAGGACTGCAGCATTAGCTCCTCTACATCCAGAGATAAAGCCTTTAGAAATCATGTCGGGAGTGAAAGGTGCAGGTATTGCAGCCCCCATTGGGACTCATGTATTGTGGCTACTGCTGCCAAACAAGACCAACATGGTGACCGTAGCCCAATCAGAAGTCACACAGCCCCCAAACCGTGTTCATTCTAAACAGTATTGTCCTTTCCTGCTTGAATGAACACCGTTCGGACTGATCAGGGTTACGTTGTGCAATTCCCTGATATATTATTTTACCTGTATCCCTTTCATGTATTTACCGTGCTGCCTGTGTATCCCCATTGTATAGAACAGAGTAATGTTAGTGCTAAACTGAAGCAAATCTTAGAGTGTATCCTAAGTATGAATCTAAGACTAAGAGTTCGGCCAAATAGTGATCTTGGTCGTGTTGGATTTCACCACGTCCCATCCCTTGTCTCCAAGGAAGATAGGCCACATATGTAGCTGGACCCACAGAAATAGACATGCATGCTCAGAACCCAGTGCACATGTCCATGGCGGGGGGTCGGGAATAATCGTTTTCCACAAGTATTTGGAGGACAGCGATCACATGTGCAGGGTCCGTTTTATTTTTCTGCACTTCTTAGCCTTAGGTCTCTTGCACACAACGTTGTGTGCCCGTGGCCATATTGCGGCCCGCATACGGCGGGTCCGCAATACACGGGCACCAGCCCGTGTGCACTCCGCATCCGTGAATGGGTCCGCAATCACGGAGATGCGGAATGGAAGCACGGATCGGAACCCCACGGAAGCACTAAGGAGTGCTTCCGTGGTGTTTCTGTCCGTGCCTCCGCACCGCAAAAAAATAGAACCTGTTCTATTTTTTTTGCGGTGCGGACGGATCACGAACCTATTCAAGATGACTGGGTCTCGATCCGTCCCAGCCGCCGCACGGATGTTGCCCGTGCATTGGGGACTGCAAATTGTGGTCCCCAATGCATGGAATGGATGCACAACGTTTGTGTGCAAGAGGCCTTATACTGCCATATACTCTGTATTCTCTGGAGCTGGCTTACCATATGTACTGCCTCATCCGCAGTATGACTAATGTGCTGTAAACAAGATGACAGTTCACACTGGCATTTCCAACCACTCCTAAGTTTAGATGAAATCCCCCTACCCCGCGTTATGTCCTGGGGGAGTCGGTGACGGAATGTTTTCCGTGTGGTGGCACTGCTGGGTCTGCAGGACAGGGAGTACATCCTGTGGACGGCACACCGCTGTTTGCTTTCCTCCATGTCTGGAATCTCTGACTCGTGTTTTGCTTCTCGGCGGGATATCGGTTTATGGGGCGGCTGTTATGCAGTATTAATAGAAAGCCTTGTTTTCGTCCAGCGAGCCAGTGCATTTATTTTTAAGTGGGTTTTCCTTTTAGTTAATCGCAAGCTTTCTGAATTATGTGGAAAACACTCAGCGCCACATTATGAAGCCGGGGTATTTATACTACGGTGCCACGGGAATGGATGTCCATGCTGTTACTTTACAGATGAACACAGCGCTCGCCGAGAGGCACTGTGTTACCTTCCTGTTTTGTTCCAGCACTCTACCAAAATAGCAGACGCCACTGCCCCGAATTCCTCTACACGTGCATGAGCAATGGTATCTCCAGATCTGCTGTACAACTCCACTATGCATGGTATTTCCTATTGTTGCACATGCAGAATAATAATAATAATCATACCTATCAAATGTACACAATGAAAAAATTCTATATTTTCAATGAACAGCTACTGTCAAGTATTTACTATTATATGTTCTATTCATTGGATCAGACCAGTGTGCACGTGCCGTCTCCCATCGCTCTTCTTGCTCACTACTGCTATGTCTATGGCAAAGCAGCAGCAAGAGGGAAGACGGCACGTGCACACTGCGCGCGCCTTCCTGTCATACAGCTGATCGGCGGGGGTGCCGGGTGTGGGACCCCAGCCGATCTGATATTGATGACCTATCCTGAGGATTAGTCATCAATATATAAAGCCCAGAGAACCCCTTTAAAAATAAGGCCTGGTGACAACAGAAGGATTTGCAAAAAGAGTCACAAACATATGGTCAATGCCCTCAGAAGCAGTCCATACGTTATTCAATACAGGACATAAATGCAAATGAGCCTCTAGGAGCCACGAGGGCGTTACCATTGCACCTAGAGGCTCTGCCCTCTCTCTGCAACTGCCGCGCCCTCTGCACTTTGATTGACGGGGCCAGGTAGAATGACGTTTACACTGCCTGGTCCTGTCAATCAAAGTGCAGAGGGCGCGGCAGTTGCAGAGAGAGCAGAGCCTCTAAGTGTAATAGCAACGCCCCCATTGCTCCTAGAGTCTCATTTGCATAAATTAAAACATCATTTTCTTCAGCAGTGCGGGCACATATGAACATGGGACCAACACAGATGGCTTCAGCTGCCAAGCGCACATGGTCAGCCGGTGTCATAGGTATGATACCTAAGGCTACTTTCACACCTGCGTTCAGGTGTCTGCTCGTGAGCTCCGTTTGAAGGGGCTCACGAGCGGTCCCGAACGCAGCCGTCCAGCCCTGATGCATTCTCAATGGAGGCGGATCCACTGAGAATGCATCCGCCTGCCAGCGCTCAGCCTCCGCTCCGCTCAGTGAGCGGACACCTGAACGCTGCTTGCAGCGTTCGGGTGCCCGCCTGGCTGTGCGGAGGCGAACGGATCCGTCCAGACTTATAATGGAAGTCAATGGGGACGGATCCGTTTGAAGATGACACAGTATGGCTCAATTTTCAAACGGATCCGTCCCCCATTGACTTTCAATGTAAAGTCAAAACGGATCCGTTTCATGGTTATGCAAACGGATCCGTTCTGAACGGATGCAAGCGTTTGCATTATAGGAGCGGATCCGTCTGTGCAGATACCAGACGGATCCGCTCCTAACGCAAGTGTGAAAGTAGCCTAACATGTATCCATCTACCCATCAATAACATGCTATATAGAACGTATATAAATAAACAACTACATCTGCTTTCACAATTATTCTATACCACCTGCTAATGCTTTCCCATATCACTTGATATACTATGGCCACCTAAAGGGTTGGGGCCAGTTGTGGTACAAGCTTGCAGCTTTATTACCATTACATCAGTTCAAATACGTCACTTATCAGGTCAAAGAAGACACAGTATAACAAAAGTAACCTGTAAGAAGTAGTGACTGTGCTATCCTAGACAAGACAACCCCACCCCTGGAAGATGGACACTGACTATCAGGACATCAGTCTGGGCGTTATGCCCATACTAGCAATGAACCTCCTATCACACGCTGTGATCATAGTTGGATACAGAAGGGCAAACAGATCCATGGATTTTTATGTGGGTTCATATATCAGGAGTTTATAAAGTGAAACTGTATTCTCATTATTGATTTCCTTGCTTTTGTGTAGTAATGAGGGAAGGCACGGTGTACCTGCGAGTTTCCGATTGTCCAGTTTCAGCCTATTGTGAGGATTGGTGCCGTAGAGAAGAACGTGCGTCTCCGTATGTACAGACTGCAGCTCTTCCAAGGACGCTTTCCTACCACGAATACACTGCCGAGAAAAAAGTAAGCATTTTAGCAGGAGCCTGTAGTGACTGGAAGAAAAATATGATATGTGAATAGAAGTGATTTATGTCAGGGTGAGTTAGGCTGTGTTCACATCTGCAGTGGAGACATCATAGGAAGTTCTGTTAGATAAGACGCCAAGAATAGAGCAACATACACAGATAATTTGCCATCACCACAAGAGGAACAATGAAGGAACCCCAAGAGATACGACTATAAGTTAGTGGGGTCCAACGGGCGCCACTGGGGACTGTCCTATGAAGCATTAGAGCAGTGAGACTATGGAACTCTCTGCCTGAGGAGGTGGTGATGGGGAGTTCACTGAAAGAGTTCAAGAGGGGCCTGGATGTGTTTCTGGAGTGTAATAATATTACAGGCTATAGCTACTAGAGAGGGGTCGTTGATCCAGGGAGTTATTCTGATTGGAGTTGGGAAGGAATTTATTTCCCCCTAAAGTGAGGAAAATTGGCATATAAACTAGGTTACTTTTATGCAGATGTGAATAGAGCCTCTATGGTTGAAGCCATGTCCACATCAGGTTTCTGTCGCACATTTAGCGCATACACATGACATATACATTAAACAGATGCTGTACAGTGTTGTCCATCACCATAGGGTTCCATCATATCCATTTAATGTATACTTTTTTTTGCTGGACTCTTACTTCACAATGGTTCCTCAACCCTCTCTCCTGTAAGCGTGACCAGATGCTCTGGATTCTTCCAGCATGCTCTGGGTGGTTGCTGTTGTCTCCACAGGTGCACTGATGCTTTAACATCACAGAGTCATATACGATTCCTATGGCGGGAAGAGGACACGTTTTTTAGTGCTGCGTTTTTTTTATCCATTCCCTTTTTACGATTACTGTGTAGGGCTCTCATCAAGTACATCAGCCTTTACCTGTGGTGAAGCGGGGTTTGTCAGTTTGTTCTGCCACGGAAAGAGTCATGGTTTTCGAAGAAGGGTCTTGAGTGGGGAGAGAAGCTGAAGCCGGAGAAGACTTTGCTCGAGAGAGAGGACGATGTGCTCCTGACACTAGTGGAATCATCAGGGTATCCAAGGGAGCTCTTTTCACATGCTGGGGGGTGCGATGGTGGGCCGCCTCCCAGACATAGTTCTGAGAGAAACATAAGAAGCATTTGTGAATTACCAAACAGGAAGCAGGAGGGCAACCGAGAACATGCCATACTGCCATGACACCAGGAGAGACTTCAAGCTACAACCACATCATTATATTCAATTTAAAGAATGACTCACTGATTAAGTGAATGTAAAGGTCACTATATTTAATGTCTTATAATATAGGTGCCTGATTTCAGCAGGAACGGCTGCCCACCTAACGTGGATCAGGGTGTTCCGAGTCTATCCTGACAGCAGATGTCAGGAAAAAAAGAGGTTGGGTATGTTTAATTTTAACATGCCTATTCCTTTTGTTTTTAAGAGAGATGATAGACGTGTTTGGCAGCGGCTTACTCCCCTCTTCCTATTGAGCACACATGCATACTTGACCAGGCTGAGCTGAGCATGCATGTGTATGGGGGAAGCAATGGCTTAGCCCAGGCAAAACATCTGTCAAGACTATAACTAACTGCCCACTGGGGTTCAATGAAACCAGTCTATCATCCATAGCTTCCTTCTTGGGCATGTCGCTAGTAATTTGCATGCAATTCTTACCTGGGGAAGGAAGTGCTGTGGGACCACTGGCTGGCTGCCTCTGTGTACCTCTGGTGAAGCACCTCGCAAAGACTCTGTTCGGACTCGAGAAGGGTTTCCTCCCATTTCTGTAGGCCTCTCATTTACAGAAACGCTATCGTCCATCTCTTCTGACGGGATCTGGCTTAATCTTGGTTTTTCACTTGTTTTCTGAGGGCGCTGAGTGAGAAGACAATGATGCAGATCCAAATTAAACATACCAACTATATATGCTACTCGATGGACACAACATTACCTCTGCTACAATGGACATATCAGTTATAACAAAAGACAGGAGTCTGCTCTAAAGGTACAAGTTCTGATCACACTTGGCTTCTCTTTTGCCACCTTCACCAGTGCCCTAGTGCACAGGCCGTCATCGCTTGCCAGTAGGCTGTGGTGTCTGTCAGCAGGTATTTCAATCAGCACCCTGCACGAAGATCTTTGTGGGCATTTATTAAGACCGGCGTTTTAGGCGCCAGTCTTAAAGAGGACCTTTCACTAGAATAAAAAATGTAAACTAAGCATACAGACATGGAGAGCGGCGCCCAGGGATCCCCCTGCACTTACTGTTATCCCCGGGCGCCGCTCCGTTCTCCCGGTATAGGCTCCGGTATCTTCATATGTTCGGCTCCACTGGGTGGAGCCTGCCGGCGTCTCCTTCTTCCAGGCTGTAGCGCTGGCCAATCGCAGCGCTCAGCTCATAGCCTGAGAGAAAAAAAAAACTCTCAGGCTATGAGCTGAGCGCTGCGATTGGCCAGCACTCCAGCCTGGGAGAAGGAGATGCCGGCAGGCTCCTCCCAGTGGAGCCGAACATATGAAGATACCGGAGCCTATACCGGGAGAACGGAGCGGCGCCCAGGGATAATAGTAAGTGCAGGGAGATCCCTGGGCGCCGCTCTACATGTCTGTATGCTTAGTTTACATTTTTTATTCTAGTGAAAGGTCCTCTTTAATAACCCGAATAGCTGGCGGTAGATCCACCGAAGTTATGAAGAGGCACTTTTGGTGAATTCAAAGACTCAACATATTTCATGCAAGTTGAACTTTCCACGTGCAAACTGCTAACATTTTTCCAATCCTCACCTTGTTCACCCATTTTGCATAATTGGGTAATGCTGCGTATTGCTGCTGGAAAAGTAGCTGCTGCTGGAGTGTCTTGGGATTTTGAGGAAGTGGCTCAGAACGTGTGCGACTTAAAGTTCTGTGTCCCGAAGCAGACAAATGGTCAGCGCTGATAAGAGAGTGGGTGAACTGCAATGGTACAGACCCCAGGCCTTGTACTATTATGGAAAAAAAATAAATAAATACAGGGATATTTATTAACAAATAATGGTCATACTCACACTTACCACAAGGTGGCAGGGTGGGCAGTTTGCTTCCAATAATAGCTTCTAGCATAGGCGATGGAGTGACTGAGACATGAGGATTTCAGAACTGCACACGCTAACTTAGTCGTGGAGTTTGTCATTTAAGCAGAATCATGTTTTCATTACCCTTAGGTCAGGTAAGCAGGGTCCCAATGACAGGACCCTCACTGATTTAATAGTTATCCCCTATCATGTGGCTAGAGGATAACTTGTCACTACCACAACCCCTTTAACATGCCCAATCCTTCTGTCCCCTGACATCTGTCTAGGGAAAACTCAGATTGTCAGCTGGTCCCACTGAAAACGATGGGTTCAGCCGACAATATTTTAATGCGTATGGGGGTCATTAGTCCCTCATTTAGTTTGTAGTGAGATTATACATAAATTTGCATAAAATAACATATGTTATACCAAATGTCATATAATAACCAGATCATTGCTCCTATGTATGTTACATAACACGTCATGAAAAGTAGAACTATTACTATAACGGCTGTATAAATGAAGTAGTACATTGGACTATATGAAGCAATATAATAAATTGTATTAGGGGAAACCCACGCAAACACGGGAAGAACATACAAACTCCATGCAGATGTTGTCTTTGGTCGGATTTGAACCTAGGACCCCAGGGCTGCAAGGCACCAGTGCTAACCACTGAGCCACCCTGCTGCCAGAACTATTGGTGTCTCTGTGGATCACCTCCAGACAGTACTGGCCACTGACACAACCCCATCCATCTGTCATACAATAGTTCTTGTTCCACTTGGCCTTCATTTAAAAGAGGGTTTCTCATGATGAAATGTCACCTATCAAGAGCTTATATGCCAAGGTGGCAGACCATGTAGTTGCTATGGCCCTTGGAGAGAGGGGGTCCAACCCTGGTTGGTACCATACCCATTACCATTGGTTAGTGAGGACCTTAACAGGACTCCCTTCTTCAGATGAACTTCACCATTACCAAAAAAGCGGACAGGGAATTGGCCTAAGGTAAGGGTCATATTGGCCTAAGGTAAGGGTCATGGAAAGAGTGTTGAGGAGGCACAAACATGAGACCCTTCTGTTCTAAAAGGAAAGTGCATACAGTACCTGCAACCAAAGGAGTGTGTGCACCAGAGGGCTCCAGGATGATGAGGGGCTGAATACGAGCTGCAGCCAGGGAATTTGTACCATCATCAATACCAGGCACATACATAACTCTGGGAATCAGACCCTGAATAAAACAGGAGGCAAAAGGGTTTCCCATCAACACACAGTAACTACTAATATCCTAATACCTGTCCAGGAGCTCATACAAAGACTGGTAGCTATATAGATACGACTATTTGTTATGCGGACGAATGCGACTTCTAGCAAGACATTATTATGAGCAGGAAAATTATCCTATTAAGCTAAAGTTTGACGATTCTGAATATTGTAACTATCTATAGCATTTCAGAAGTGAACAGATATCATAGGATTAGATCTTTCAGAAAGGGTTACACACACTGGTGTCAAGTGAAGGAAACTGACTTGTAACTTTATGGTCTAGGGGACACTAGAAGGCTGTTACCTCCGAACCAGCTCCGGGTAGTGAGGAATGGCTTCCATTTTCAGCTGTCAGACTATCATTCGGAGAGCTGCAGCCAGAGACGGGAGTGCTGCTACTACTGGGGGATGAATCTGCAAAGAAATAGGGGGAAAAAATCAAGATACCAGAAAGATATAAAGACTGTAGTCAATGACTGTATCGTAGGTCCTACACATGTCCATTGGAGATATAACTGGAAAGTACTACTTCTCCTTGTGGAGAGCATCTAGTACAGGGATCAGCAACCTCTGGCGCTCCAGCTGTTCAGAAACTACTACTCCCAGAATGCTTCATTCACTTTTATGGGAATTAGAAGAGCAGCCGAGCATGTTTGTAGTTTCCCAGCAGCTGGAGTGCCGAAGGTTGCTGATCCCTGATCTAGTAGGTGTAGGAAGTCTTACAGGCCATGCAATGCCACCAATGTAGTGCCACCAGTTGGAAGGTAGCTATCCTATGAATCAATGTTTGACCTTTTAAAACATGCCTTGAAACCTAACTTATGATTATAGCCAAGCCAGTACCTCTTTCGGTTTCCAGGAATTGCCACTCATTTTTGCAGGGCAGAGAGAACAGACTTAAATGGACGCTAACCTTTTACACAAGCTTGCAAAAATGAATAGTACAAGCAATCGCAAGAAACTCTGTAATATGGCTTTTCAGAGAGAAATGTCTAATATTTTCTGTTGTTCCCCCCTCCCACCTTGCTAATTGCTCATGTCTTTGAAATATTCTTTAAATTTATCTCGCTATGGGAGAAGCTCACAGAGGGATCACATTACACATGCTAATACAAGTCTATGGAGAGGGGAGAAGGGAGGAGTGAGCAGGAGCTCAGACACAAACAGCCAAAGAAACCAGAAAGACAGCTTCTGTCTCTGCCCAGAGACATTGCAGAGAAGTACAGTGTTTAGATAACTGGATAGCCTAGTTTATTAATGGGATGTTGTAAAAGATGTCTTAAGCTAACCTAGTGAGGAACAAAAGGACATTCCCCTACTTCTGATTACAACCCCTCACGCATCATTCACCCACCCTGTGTCTCTGGGGGTCTTCTTCTAACTGCTGGTGGAGCGCTTTCCTTGCGCATGAGTGGGTTCTTCCTCCTCTCCCCAGACTTCTTGGGTCTGACAGGCCACTTCAAGTTTGGCTCAGAGGCTGTGGGGAAATTAAGTTCTATATGTTAACAGCTCACATGCAACCTTGCCAAGTTCTGGATCCAGTATTTCTAGTTGTTTAGACCACACCAGAACAGATCACGTGAGCACACATATGTGCATTACATATAGCTGCCACTAACAGGATAATATCCTGGCAGGTAATAGAAACTGTCTGCAAGGGCTGATCCCTACCAACCCACATACTAATTCAATGTAGTACCGGGATCCCAAGCCAGTTGGAAACCACTAATAAAACTATAATGCAAGTCATGTAAAGGGCAACCCTGTACTATGGCTAAGGTAGTGGCATCCCAAATTCTGAAGGCCATCTAAAGTAACATTATGTGACTAAGACGCATGTTTCTGGGTTATTAATGTGCGCTCATTATCAGTGAACAAAATGCAAATGGGTCCAAAGTGCAGAGAACAAGTGATTAGCTTTTCTCTGGAGAGAAACCCATTTGACATGATAACCAGTATGCCCAGCTGCTTGTATTGCTCTGTCACTGGAGTACAAAGACAACACATTTTATTGCAGATTTCTAAAGGACAGCTGGCCTGTACACTTCCTACTATAAGCTATTCAAGACCTTATATCATATCTAGTCAGTCGTTTATAGTCATTTAAGTTTAAAGAGCCTGACTGCCCATCACATGTGAATAATGCTAGCAGACCGATGATCGTGACCAGCACCCTGTGAGCACATATAGTGTGCTATGCTGATGCAGGATCAGAGTGTGCGGTATAGTACATAGTAAAGCTACTTTCACACTGGCGTTTTGGCTTTCCGTTTGTAAGATCCGTTCAGGGCTCTCACAAGCGGTCCAGAACGGATCAGTTTTGCCCTAATGCATTCTGAATGGAAAAGGATCCGCTCAGAATGCATCAGTTTGCCTCCGATCAGTCTCCGTTCCGCTTTGGAGGTGGGCACCAAAACGCTGCTTGCAGCGTTTTGGTGTCCGTCTGACGAAACTGAGCCAAACGTCCTGGCACACAATGTAAGTCAATGGGGATGGATCCGTTTTCACTGACACAATCTGGCACAATAGAAAAAGATCCGTCCTCCATTGACTTTCAATGGTGTGCAAGATGAATCCGTCTTGGCTATGTTAAAGATAAAACAGACGGATCAGTTCTGAACGGATGCAGACGGTTGTATTATCTGAACGGATCCGTCTGTGAAGATCCATGACGGATCCGCACCAAACGCGAGTGTGAAAGTAGCCTAACATAGTTTGTGAGGCTGAAAAAGATATACACAGATCATGTTGAGCCTGTTATCCTGCAAGGTGGATCGAGAGGAAGGCAAGAACCCCAATGAGGCTGAAGTCAATCTTCCTTATCTTAGGGGAAAACTCCTTCCCGACTCCAATCAGAACAACTCCCTGGATCAAGGTCCCTTCTCCAGGAATCTAGTAACTATAACCTGTAATATTTTTACACTCCAGAAATTCATCAAGGCCCTTCTTGAACTCAGTGAATTCATCATCATCATCTCCTTAGTCTCACTGCTCTTACAGTAAAGAATCCCTTCTACGTTGATGGAGAAACCTCCCTTCCTCTAGACGTAGAGGATGTCCCCTTATCATGGTTATAGTTCTGGGTATGAATAGATTATTGGAAAGATCTCTGTACTGACTTTTACGTCTCCTGCACACTACCATATCTGAGGATTGAGGATCCGCAAAATACGCATGCGGTCTGTGTGCATCCCGCAATTTTAATGGGACCCACCGTAAAAAGGGCAGGTTCTATAATTTGAGGCCCGGCTGTTCTGATGTGAACAACACACGGATGACATCTGTGTGCTGTTTTTTTTTTGCAGACCCATAGAAGATAGATAGATCCATGTGCAATCAAAAATGTAGACCAAATGAGGCCCCAAACACGTGTGCATGAGGCCTTATATATAGTTGTTAGATCTTCCAGCAGCTGCATTTTTTCTAAACTGAGTAAACCTAATTTGGTTATCTTTCTAGGGACCATAGTGCATCCATGACAAAGGGCTTCAAAGACCACCCAAAACACTGCAGCAGTCCCTCTAACCCTGCACTATGTATAACATTCGTTTTGCACAATGTGTTCCTTTGAGATAATTCTGAACGATGCACATAATAAGCTGCACATGAATTGTCTAAGAAATGCGTCAAAGCCAGGCTAAATGGTGTCCTGTCATTTTTCTTGAGAAAATACCTGTTCTCCTGAGAGGAAGACCATGTTCAGATGTATTGCAAGTGCTGGGTGCAGCCTGAGGAATGAAGTTATTGGGGATGGTGGAAACATGGTTACTCTTTTCACTTATCTCAGATGCTCTAAAAGAATAAAAAAGAAAGAAAGAACGTTTATAAATGATGAAATATCAGTCATCATATTCTTTAACCTACATTAGTTTTATGTCTAGTGATGGTTATACTAAAATCCAATAAGCTGATCTGAGGTGGACACACCAACAGAGGGCTAGCCTTGACAAACGAACTTGTTATACAGTGCGTCAGACCTCCTCCGCTCCAGCTGTGGTGAAACTACAACTCCCAGCATGCTCCATTCCTTTCTATGGAGCTCTGAGAACAGGCAAGCAAGTGTGCATCTTGGGAGTTGTAGTTTTACCGCAGCTGGAGTGCCGGGGTTATCCATCACAAGACTGGGGAGATATTCTATTGATGTCGTTTATCTTATGCTTTAGGGTATTTTTGAGTGTTTTGGTGACATTACCAAAGCTCAGGAATACAGTATAATTGCCTTAAAGAGTAACTAAACTTGTGTATACATTTTTGTGAACCTGTCCCTAATAACAGTTTTTTTAATATAGTTTATTAATGTTTTTTGTATTTTTAATACACTTTTCCCTCCCTAGAGCGCACGTTTCGCTTAAAATCTACTTCTCTGTACACCGCTGACTTTATGAATGGGGCTGCAGCGCAGTGAGTACGGGCAGGAGCACATATTGCTGGTCTTGCCTATGCTCCTGAAGGTTTACTAAATACTGGCATAGCACATGGGTACCCTGTACCATGTACTATGCCAGGATTAGCTGAGCGGAGCGGGCTCCTGCCTGTGCCTGACAAGCAGAACTCTTAGCTTAGTGAAGCAGGCAGAAGCAGGAGCCCGCTCCACTAATCCTGGCATAGTACATGGGTACAGGGTTCGTAATCCTCTGGGGGCACGGGCAGGAGCAGCAATGTGAGCTCCTGCCCGTACTGACTGTGCCGCGGCCCCATTGATAAAATGTGTACTTCGTACTCCGTACACCGCTGAGCTGTCAACGGTGTACAGAGAAGTAGAATTTAACACTACAGCGAAACGTGCGCTTTAAGGAGGAAAAAGTGTATTAAAAATACAAAAATGTTAATAAACTGTTATTAGGGACATGTTCACAAAAATGTATTCAAAAGTTTAATTACTCTTTAAAGTTCCTTCATTTGACTACACAGATTAATCCTTAAGCACCATCATCTCTTAGAAGAAATCAAACTTCTCCTTCAAAAAGGCGGCCACCTCAGAGGAACACTTAAAGGAGGTATCCAACAAAAATTACTATGCGATGAATCTAACATTTCAAATAAAGTATTATTCCAATATACATGCAATAATATTATTGTAATAATGTTTTTTTTATGTACATTACATATTCCTCTCTGCTAGTGTCCTCTGCTGTCTATCCTTCAGAGGTGGACTAACATGCTCAATAACGTCAGGCCCTTAGACCCAGAGCTTCAGAGTTTCAGGCCCCTTTCATTCATTTATTCATTGCCACTTCTAAATTGATTTAACTATATAGCTATACCTGTCTAGATAGCGGAGAAGGAAGTTTGGGGACATTTTATACCATATGTGTCTCTGGGGCTACATGTAAAGGACTATTTTGTTGGCAGGGGAGGAAGGGGTTAACAATAGTTTATTCCAATGCATCCTGAAAAACAGAGGGTTGATGAGCTGCTGCCCACCCACATTAAAGAGGATGTCTCATCATGGACAATGGGGGCATATCGCTAGGATATGCCCTCATTGTCTTATAGGTGCGGGTCCCAGCACCTTTATCGAGAACGGGGCCCCGCAAGTGAAGGAGGGCACACTGCGCATGCGCAGCTGCCCTCCACTCATTTTCTGTGAGGCCGGCGAAAATAGCTGAGTTCCGTCGGCCCCATAGAAATGAATGGGAACGGGGGCCACGCATGCGCGGTACGCTCCCATTCACTTATATGGGAAGCCGGCTTGGTGGTGGCCGGACCAGAGTCCTCCAACCACCACCTTGTGGGCTCCGTTCTCGATATAGGTGTGGGTCCCAGGGGTGGTACCCCCACCTATAAGACAATGGGGGCATATCCTAGCGATATGCCCCCATTGTCCATGATGAGACAACCCCTTTAAAAGGAACTTCTCAGAGTAAGTGAGTAAAAAACAGTTTTACATTTGTGGGTTAACTCCTTTAATGAATTAGGTTTATGCAAGAATGTAACACTAATGTATTTGTTCTCCAGAATTCATCTCGTCCCTTCTTCTCTATGGTTACCTCATGCAATAAGACAAACCAGGATTTACAGTCACCTGTAAGAAATGGCGGAGCTGCTGGGATTGGTGGCAATATTGCGGTCTGGAGCTACTTGCTGCTTGTTTCGGATCATCTCTGACAATTTCTGTTTCACTGCTGGGCTGGCATTGGCACCTAGAACCAAAGTCGTAAATATAAGAAATAAAGCAAATAAAAGAGAATTATGACCACTGATCAATCTGGGGATGACTGAGCGTGGATGACAGAGGCAGGATGGCATCGAAATTAAAGGGCTATTCCACTATTAAAACACTGTATTTTTGGACTATAAGACACATTTTTTTTTAGCAAGATGTTAAAAAGTCCCTGCGTCTTATAGTCTGCAGTCAGTGTGCTCCAGCAGTGCCAGACCTCCCTGACTGCGTCCTTAATGATCTGGCAGAGTGTTCATATAGTGCTTTGCTGGATCAGAGAGAGAGAGAGAGGTGTACTCCTGCACACATCCATCTCTCTCTGTCTGACACAATCTGTGTGATGAGTCCAGACAGGAGAGGAGAGTCAGCCATCATGGAGAGGACTGAAAAACGTTCTCTCCATGCTGAAGGTCTCCCAGCTGCAGTAAAAGGACATTAAAGTTCTGATTAACTGTAGGTGTCGGACCTTTGATAATGTCACGGGTGGGAGGGGCCAATCCAGGAAGATAGTATAGTGAATGTAAATGTACAGAAATGTGAGTTTTTATTAAAGATAATAGAGCAGTGATGGCGAACCTTTTAGAGACCAAGTGCCCAAACTGCAACCCAAAACCCACTTCTTTATCGCAAAGTGCCAACATGGCAATTTACCCTGAATACTACAGTCCAATATAATATATCTTTTATGTACTTTATCATTTAGCTATAATAGCCTGCCTACATTCTGTGTGCTGCCTGTGCTGTTCATAGCGCGCCTGCGCTGATGAATGGCAGAAAAAGTGTTAGGCATACTGGCATGCCTTAGACTTTTTTCAGGGTGTGGGTGCCCACAGAGAGGGCTCTGAGTGCCGCCTCTGGCACCCGTGCCATAGGTTCGCCAACACTGTAATAGAGTGTGTGTGTGTGTGTGTGTGTGAGAGAGAGAGATGTGTGCAGTAGAGCTGTGCGTGTGTGTATACATATATATATATATATATACACACACACACAATCAGATGTGTAGCAGAGCTGTGTTGTCAGGTGTGTATACACCAAAGTGTGTTTATATGTCAGCTGTGCAGCAAAGCTGTGTTTGTCAGGTGTGTATGCAGCAGGTTGTGTGTGTATATTTAGAGTGGCATGCAAAAGTTTGGACACCCCTAGCTGAAGTTAAAGATGAAACATACTTTTCAATATATTAAAGGGTTTCTGTCTTGAGAAATAACGTTATGTAACTGACTGACATTAGCGATGTGCTATTGTCAGCAGTACATAACAGTATGCTTTATAACTCCCTGCCTGCCGCCGTTCTCTTAAAATAAAGACTATTAATATATGGTAATGATGATTTTTGGACAGAATTTATGCAGGGAAAAGAACGGAACCGGTGAATGTAATATATTAGTAAGTTATAACTATGCGCTGACAGTCTATCTGAGGGGAAAAAAGTTTCGTTAAAAACATTTAAAAACTCCAGTTATTCAACATTCAACCAGCAGAGGGAGACGTTGTACCATATTCATCAATCACACACTTGTTATTCATGAATGAAATGCTATAACTAGTATTGTGCTTTTGTGTATCAGATATAAAAGAACTGTCACCTCTTCTGAAAATACTCCAGTAAATACTTGTATTCTTTAGGAAATAAGAGAACATAAATATTCTTTAGAAATCTTGTTGTGCTATTCCTTTGTTATTTCCCCTAGAAATAGACAGCTGGGCGTTACCAGTTTAGGGGGAAGGAGGGGGGGGGGGGGGGGGCTTGACACTTTATCAGTGTCCAATCAGTTCTAGCTGTGTAGGGATAATAGAGAAACAGCACAACACACAATTATGAGAAAAAATAATCTAGAATAGTTTTTACATGGACAATACAGATATTTACTAAAACAGACATCTCAGGAGGGACAGGACTCATCTCAGGTTAATTTGCATATGTATCAAATCGTTTTTTTTTTACACAATAAAAGCACACAGAGCTATGGGGACTGGATATTGCGGATGTGCTAGTGGCCATCTACAAACCCATGTCCTCAGCTCTATACACAAAATCCCGGTGACAGGTTCCCTTTAAAGAGGACCTGTCACTACAAAATGCAATCAGAAAGCACCATGTTATAGAGCAGGAGGAGCTGAGCAGATTGATATGCCGTATTTTTGCGCCCTAAAGATGCAGTCCCCCCCAAGTGAGGGGAAAATGTCAGTGCTTCTTATGGGGTGAAGTGAACGATAAACCTATGGAAGCACTCATTAGTACAGGAGGAGCGGGAAGCAGTGAATGGAGCGCTCCCTGGGCTCTGTACTCACCGCTTCTTAGTCTTCCTTGGCCACTCTCTCTGCTGTGACTGCGCACAGTGTGAGGACGTTGGCGCGCTGTGACCTCACGCTGTGAGCGTCAGGTCACAGCACAGTATATGGCAGGCTGAACCAGAAGAGTGTGGATGTGAGGAGTGGAAGCGGTCATCCGGAGAGGAAAGGTAAGTTATTTAATTGTTTTTTAATGTCTGCTCTAAGCCTGGGGGTCTGATCTGAGGTTTGCTTGGGGGTCATTCACATCAGGCTCTGATCTGAGGTCTGATTGGGGGGTCATTGACATTGTTCTGCTTGGGGGTCTGATGTCTGCTTGGGGATCATTCACATTGGGGCTGTGATCTTGAGGTCTGACTGGGGGTTTTATGAACATTGGGGGTCTGAGCTGAGGTCTGACTGGTGGTCTTATTAACACTGGGGTCTGAGGTGAGGTCTGATTAACATTAGAGGTCTGATCGTGGCTCTGAGGTGAGGTCTGAATAACACTGGGGGTCTGATGAAAAATATTATTTTCTTATTTTCCTCCTCTAAAACCTAGGTGCGTCTTAGGGGCAAGTGTGTCTTATAGTGCGAAAAATACCGTATATATTTTAGTGAGAAATTATTCAGTAAAACCTGCAATTTATACATTTATATCTCTGCTTTGTCTACCTCATGTAAATAGCTATCAGGTCAAGAGGGAGGTGTTATCAGTGATTGACAGCATTGTTTGTATAAGTATGCATAGCGAGATAGCTGTCAGTCACTGGTAACACCTCCTCCCTGTACTGATAGCTGTTCACAGGAAGGGAAAAGAACTAAGATATAAATGTATAAATTACAGACTGCTCAGCACCTCCTGCTGGATAACATGGTGCTTTCAGATTGCACTGTGGTGAAAGGGCATCTTTAAAATCATATAGGATCGGTTGTCTTATTTTTTGACCATTCAGTTTGTCAAGGTTCATTTAATTCCAGTAATTAACTTAAGGGAATAACTCATATGTTATGATATGTTAACGAGAACCTGTCATGCAGTGCAATCTGCAGGCAGCATGTTATAGAGCAGGAGTTGCTAAGCAGATTGATATATAGTTTTACAGGAAAAGATTCAGTAAAAGTTGCAGTCTTTACATTTATATCTCTGCTCTTTCTGACCTCAGTTGTACACAGAGGCCATCTATCTCTGTATACACACTTATACAGGGAATGCTATCAATCACTGATAACACCTCCCCTGTGTACAGCTATCAGTGACTGACAGGTATCTATGTATACACACTTACACACAGAATGCTATCAGTCACTGATAACACCTCCCTGTGTACAGCTATCAGTGACTGACAGCTATCTCTGTATACACACTTACACAGAGAATGCTATCAGTCACTGATAACACCTTCCCTGTGTACAGCTATCAGTGACTGACAGCTATCTATGTATACACACTTATACAGGGAATGCTATCAATCACTGATAACACCTCCCCTGTGTACAACTATCAGTGACTGACAGCTATCTCTGTATACACATTTACACAGAGAATGTTATCAGTCACTGATAACACCTCCCTGTGTACAACTATCAGTGACTGACAGCTATCTATGTATACACACTTACACAGAGAATGCTATCAGTCACTGATAACACCTCCCCTGTGTACAACTATCAGTGACTGACAGCTATCTATGTATACACACTTACATAGAGAATGCTATCAATCACTGATAACACCATCCTGTGTACAGCTATCAGTGACTGACAGCTATCTCTGTATACACACTTACACAGAGAATGCTATCAGTCACTGATAACCCCTCCCCTGTGTACAACTATTAGTGACTGACAGCTATTTCCGGAAACACACGTACACAGAGAACACGATCAGTCACTGATAACACCTCCTGCATGTACAAGTGAGCTCAGAAAGAGTAGAGATTTTAATGGAATCTCTAAGTACATACAGTACCTGCAAATGAAACCTTCTGCCTGTGCAGATGTGCGCTTGTCAGCTGATTGCCGACAATTGGGGGCACCATCTTCATAGGTGCCCCCAATTCCGAGAAATAAGCCTTTTTACCCTTTGTAAATGACCCCCTCTGTGCCACTGCACCACACGCACTTTCTGTGATTACTGTGCCCCCTCTCCACTTCCTGCTCTGAGTGACAGGGCCAGGTAGTATAGACATAATCACACTCGGCCTGGAAATCTTGCAGCTGCACATTCGCCTCTTTGATTGGTGCAGTACAGTACCGAAGCTCTCTGAGCAGATGGAATCAGTACTGCCTGGCGAGCCACAGCACTATACTGCGCGTGTGCTGATTGAAAAGACAAATGAGCAGCCATGAGATTTCAGGGCCAGGTGCGATTACCTCTAAGCTACCTGGTCCGGTCAGAGAGTGGGGGGCATGGCAGCACAAAAAGAGAGTGATACTTTGGGTGCAAGGGCACTGAGAGGGTCATTTATATAAAGTGGCTTATTTCTCAGAATAAGGGGCACCTATCAAGATGAGCCAAGTGTACTGCAACCAGCTGACAAGAGCACATCTACACAGCCAGAAGGTTTCAATTGCAGGTATGTGCTGATAGATTCCCTTAAAACGCATACATTATACGTTTTGCTGAATCTTTTCCCATAAAACTATACATCAATCTGCTCAGCTCCTCCTGCTCTATAACATGCTGCCTGCAGATTGCACTGCATTTCATGGTGACAGGTTCTCTTTAAATAGCAGGTACTTGTAAAAAATTTCAAATTCCCCGTGGTTGCCGAGCTGATGTGTCCAGTCATGGGGAATTTTAGATTTTCTCATATTCTCTCAAATTTAAATATTGTATAAGGAAACTGCAAGTTTTTCTATCGAGATGAAGCTATATTTCTACATTACATCACACAGATAGAGTGCATTCATCTTCACTGCATGCCATCATTTCCATTTCTATGGTATAGTACAGATAACATAATGGTTCCCATACTGCATTTGCTCTTGTCCTTGTTGACCAGCTGCCTGAGACTCATGTCCTGACGTTCATGACTGGAATTCCGATATTCCATGTTGAGCTGTGAGAGAAGAAGCGCCGTTCAGTACATGATAACAGAAGACAGAATATTAAGTTAGTAAATGAGTTCTTATCCCTGGTCCTACAACTGCAAGGGGTTGGGGGGTTATCTACCTACACAAAAGGTTATGTTCACATCTGAATTGTGGCCTCCATCCAGAAAAGAAACTGTGACAGAGCTAGACCCATCAAACGACGGATAACAACAGTGCCTGATGAACCCCACTGACTCACCATCAGGTTTTTTTATGGCGTCCATCAATGGTATTCTTGGAATTGAGATGGACACCATGACGGAGTCTTACAAGAATGGGCTATGCCCCTTGTTTTTGGTATGCACATCCCAACTCATAGATAAGAATAGGTTAATAAAGCCCAGCAATCACATTCCTCGAGATCGGCACTAAGGAACCTAGAGGACTAGAGGTGTCTTCTTTTACAGTTTGCTTCACCATCTTTAGGAGATGACACTAAAAAATAAGGCACAAACGGTACATCCAGCGTCTGTAGATGTGGAGAAGTTTTGCTGCTCAAGTGTATGTGTGGGGGGGTGCAGATAGAATTTATTTTTCTTCAGAAATTCTACTAGAGTAGTTCCTGGAAGTCATAAATTGAATCCACATGTGGAATTAAAGTGAAAGGAGAAAAGCTGGGAACAATATGGTCATACCTGTAGGTTCCATACACATGCTGGAGCTGTATGGAGCCCCAAAGAGTCTCTGTGGCTCTTTACTGTGTCATATGCCACCATATGTTGATCCATTAGAGATAATCTTCTCTAGGAGCAATGCTCCTAGGGTCGAATATTCAAGTAATACGGCATCTGATCATGAATTTCCTACCTATTTGTCATGTCGTTTCTATGGGGGAGATTTATCATCTCCCTGGGTCAGAAAAGTGGCCTTAAAAAGTTGCAAATTATGGGTTTTAAAAAAAAGTTGCAAAGGGCAGTTTTTACGCCAGCCTCGCCACTTTTCAGAAAGGTGGTGTCTCAAGGGCGAGAAGGGAGCGTTGTCGGCAGCTGCAACTAATTTATCTTCATTTACAGCAGTTTTCTAGAGCAAATGAAGCCAGAAATCTATGGTGTGGCTCACAGCTGCAGTAGATTTCAGTTTAGGTGGATGGACTGCCAGAGGATGCGCCAAATTTATGTCTACACCTTGTCATAGATTAGGCACAACCTCCAGCAGTGCAGGGGTGTCAAGATCGGCACAGAAAGCGCAGGTCTTGATAAATCTCCCCTTTGCCTCTACAAGCTGTCCTTCCACACACCAAATATATGTCATGTCCACAGTGTCTAACACGGCACAGACAAGATGGTCATACGACCTACCTTTAGCTTGTGTTCCATGTGCTGCGATGAGGTCATGGTAGAGTAGAGTGGCTGCTGGGACGGTTTCATGTTGAGAAGGGCAGCATCTGGCCGCGGGCTAATGTGATGGATTACGTGAAACTCCATAGGGGTAGGCTGTGTCAGGACTGTGCTTGAGGGAACAGTCAAGTCCACTGCAAAAGAAATCATCCATAGTCAGATTCAAATTTGCAATAAAATATCAGGTGAATCAACAGAACTGAAGCGTTTGTTCTCCTTTCAACACCACGTCATTGTATATGACAATAATCTACAAAAAAAATTTAAAAGGACACTTCCATCAACATTTTTTATCAAATATTAGCAAACTTCCAATATACTGTGGGTGAATATTCTATGTATTATTTTTTTTTATATATAAATATTAGTGGATGATTTTCTGGTTATACTTTTTGAAGTCACTCCATGTATTTTACTTCCTGTCCTAGCTCTTCAACTTCCTCTGTATTTGGACTTTAATTCAGTCAGACCATCACTGTGACCGGAGAGAGCCCCCTCCTGTAGTGACTCAATTAGACTATTACACATTACACTGACCAATACAATGCTCTTCTGTGGACATCTTTATCTAGGTCTACTAAGAGAACTAAGAGAGCTGTCATACTGATATCCCAACTGTATGTATACCTACTATTATAATGAGGATTACCTTGCAGATAACACCTTTCCTTCAAAGCAGCAGTAAACTGACTATAAATTACCTAGCTACATTATATAGGAGTTTATCTATCTGTGCTGACTGCTACAGAAGGAACATATCTTGGATTCCAATGGTATAGTACTGCAAAAAAAAGAAAAACAGCCAGACATTCTGAAAAGTGCTTTCTATGAATATTAAGTTTAACCCCTTTCTGATTGAAGTGTCCCTTTAATAATCACACACATTTTAGTAACTATCCTCGCTTGTTCCCAAGCTAAACCCTGTATTATGGCCCAGAACTGTGTTCATGTGCAGATTCAAATCTCCCACCATTCCCTGCTTGTTCAGTTTCTGTACAAAGCTTGTTTTAGTGATTTTCGCTCTGGGAACTACAGCACTGTACAGTAATCTGGCGAAAGAAAAAGATAACTCTTCCACTGCATTATAAGAGCTTTTCTAAAGGTGGGTGTATTGTACCGAGTTCACATCTGGAGGCTCTATAAGGGGCCTCCGTCACAGTTTCCATTGAAAATGTCCTTCAGAATGGCACAGTATGCAGTACTATTTAGTCCGGTAAAATAACGGACTTCATGAAGAAAACCTGCCAGACCCCATTATGGTCAGCGAAGTCCACTGGGCACCCATGGTGTCACCTATTTTTTAAATTTTTTATAGTGGAATGCCGGAAGTTTGAAAAAAGCCTTAGGCCTGCCATAGACAGCAAACTTTCCCCTCCCCCACCTAACCATACACATTCCTGTTGGGTTCAGCCAAGCATGCATGTGTCTGAACAGGGAGAGGGAAGAAAGACTCTGCCAGACACCTCTCAGCTTATCTCCCCGAGAACAAAAGGATCGGGCAGTTGAAATCCAACTGTCCAATCATTACTCGCCCTGACCTTCTGATGTCAGAGAGGGTCAGGAGGCCCCCATACACATTAGGATACAGCCGCATGCTGCAGTTTTTTAATTTATTTCATGTGTATGGCCAACTTTACTGATAACAACCCGCAGAAGTATGAATGCAGCTCTGGGCGGTAATACGATCAGAACAAGCTAAAAACTGTAATGCATTTACAACATTAGATTCACCTACACTGACACTTGTGAACGAGTCAGGGTTCTCTCTCGGTGATGTGCTATTGAATTGTAGCTGCTGATAACAGACTTTGCATACTGCTAAGGGAATTTCTGGATGACCTAAACCCGTTTACCTCTCAGTGTAGTAGCCAAGTTCAAAAGAAAACCAACGGTGCAAAGAACCTACTGTACACATAACCCACTCACACCCGGGTCACGTCGTTTGCCATTATTCATGGTTTAGGTGTAACTAGTAATTCCCAACCCTCTTCAAGTTAATGTATGCATTTATGGCTTTACTTCAGTAGATGAAGTCAGAAGAGTTCAGACCATGGCAAAAACCACAGTTAGATTTCAATCCTCCTAAGGGCTCATGCACATGGCCGATGCATGCATTGGGGACCGCAATTTGTGGTCCCCAATGCACGGGCATCATCCGTGCGTCAACTTAAATCCATCCGCACTGCCAAAAAATATAACATGTTCTATTTTTTTAGCAGTGCGGATGCACGGATAGAAACCCCATGGAAGCACTCCGTAGTGCTTCCGTGCCTCCGTTCCGCACCTTCCTGATTGCGGACCCATTCAAGTGAACGGGTCCGCATCCATAATGCGGTGCAAAAATGGCCAGGGCCCGTAAATTGTCGACCCGCAATACAGGTCCGGCCGGCACACATTCGTGTGCATGAGCCCTACTAGTAATAATATAGTAGCTGTACATTAAAAATATATATATTACGGTAGTTTAAATTTAAAACAATAGGTTTTTGGAGAACAAATAATAAATATTCATGGTCATGAATAGTTACATCCAGTTGACTATCCCTTGTGGGCTAAACATGTCGAGAGAAGACTAGGGCGGGTGTTCTGAGGCCACACTTCTTCAGGTATCTACAGTTGAGACATGCCTTACAGGCCCAGCTGAGAGATCTGAGGAAAATCGTATCGGCTTACCCGTTGATAGGAGTTTTCAGGACGCAGGGACCACGGGGACTGATATCTGCCATTTACACACATTTACTTAATCTAAAGATATCAACATCTCCATTGACAGCAGAAAGTAAATGGAGAGGAAATATACCTAATCTGACAAATGAGGAATGGGGTGAAGCACTGGAAGCCCCAGTGGCAGTATCTCCATCCCTCAATAATAGATTGATACAACTCTTCATTCTGAACAGGTGTTACTTAACCCCAACTAGGCTCTTTAAAATGGGCAGGAGAACGCACACGGAGTGCCATAGGTGCTCACAATTAAATGCGGATTTTTGGCACTTAATATGGGAATGTAGTTATATACAGGCTTTTTGGAGGGAGGTGGTGGCAGTAGTATCCTCCCTGATTCCAGATTCATTGGTGGTTTGCCCCAAGCCCTGCCTTTTAGGTATTGTAGAAGAGGAGTCACGTTCACGTTATACACTCACTTTTATTAAGGAAGTTTTGTTTATTGCCAGGAAAGCTATTGCCATTAGATGGATGGCGGACAGACCCCCTTCGATTAGTCAGTGGAAAACCATGGTCAACAATATTATTCCCTTTGAGAGGATTATGTATTCTCGCAGGGGCTGCTCTCAAAAGTTTCAGAAGATATGGGGACCATGGTGCGCTTCTCCTGTGACTGCTACGGCGGCCCACCTACATTCTGTGACTTAACCAATATGCTCAATTAGCTACGTATCTTCAAAGTTTACTAACGGGACTTATTTGAATTGAATAAAGATAAACCATTATTTATACTGTACAATATTGACTAAGGATGATTATTAACATGATGTGCGGGGATAAATGGGTTGCGATTTATTTGATATCTGTGATGCTACAAATTGTTCAACTTATCATTGCATTCTTAATTGTAATGTACTACTTTGCAAATTGTAATACATTATGAATGTACTGTTCAATATCTTGCTTACTTATTTTCAATAAAGCGAGTTTAAAAAAAAACATGTCGAGAGCAGCAGAAATCTCTTGCTACAATATAGCAGCCTGGAGTTGCAGCTGCTTGTATTCACCTTCAGCTGGAAGCAGAACTCCATTTTTAGTCTCTGGAGGTGACCAAGAATGTTTTTATTCACTGACGGCAAGCATTGGGATTGAAAATGGCAAGAATTTAAAACAGTAGTATCTTAAAAAGTCAAAGAACTTAATAAAAAATGAAAAGCTCTTTGAAAGAGTTCAGGCCCCCATGCATATTAGTGCACTGCTGCCCGACCGAAACCACTGAGATTGGCAGATTTGGTTGTGGGGTGCGCCAGACTCAATATCACCAGGCAGGAGAGAAAAGCATCGGACAGGATTTTTTCACCAGATCCTTCCGTTCTGCCGTCAGATGTCCCTGGCAGCAGCTTTCTCCTCTCTTCACACTGACAACCCTACCTGCTCTGCTGAACTGAACGTGTACGGGAGAGTTCGATGAGCGATCCGTCAGCCGTATGATCTTCAACCGACAGCTATTGAATGTTTATGGCCAGCTTTAGGGTAGGTTCAGACCAGCGGCAAAATCAGCGTATCCCGCAGCAGAAACTGTGGGTTTTCATACAGACCCGCTCTAGGTTTAGCGCCATTGAATGGAGCTAAACCATGAGTAGGCTCCCACTGCGGCTTTGCGAGGGGTACATTCTTGGTGCGGTCTTGAAACCCTCCCAGCAAAAACCCTCGTCCGCATGAACTGCAGTGCGGCCTCCCATTTAAAACAATAAGAGGCGGTTTCAGCACCAAATCCGTGCTAAAGCTGTGCCCAAAATTCTCCCTCTGAGCCTACCCTTAATCTCATCTTAACGGCTCCTTTCTATATGTTCTATTAGGGCAGGGATGCTCAACCTGCGGCCCTCCAGCTGTTGCAAAACTACAACTCCCAGCATGCCCTAATAGCTGTAGGCAGTTGTAGTTTTGCAACAGCTGGAGGGCCACAGGTTGGGCATCCCTGTATTAGGGCATAGACAGGGGTTCACTGCTCAAGACTCTTGCTCCGGTGGACCTAATCCTCTGAACAGCTGCATGGAGTAAAACATTTTGCAGCCAACCCCGGGGGACCTTGTCAAAATCAGCAATGTTCTGGGGCATCGCAGAAGCCGGACACATCTCCAGGAGCTAGACACCTCGACTGATCTGCATGGGGTCATTCATGATCAGCCCACCCCTTTAAGGCAGAATAGTCCCCTTTCAGGGCTCATTTTATTTCTACAGTCCCCTTTTAGAAACCTGAAGTCTGCCGTACACGTCTATGGCTGCCTTTCCAAACATGGAGCTGGTGTTGTAAACATGGAGCATCATTATCTGCCGAGCCGCACGACGGTATCGGAAGATTAACAAAGGGCGAGACAGGGAGTAGAGCGCGGCCGGCTATCAAGTTCCTGACCGCACTCGTATCAATGCTCCTGCTCTGTAGAAATGCACTTTGAGCAAACTGATCTCAATCTATTTTCGTATCATGAAAACCAGTTGCGGTTACACATACACGCCTAGCTTGGCGACGCAGTGTGATAGCCTGTGCGCGTTTCATTTCAGATCGCTCCTCTACACGGAGAAAGGTATGTAGACATCCCAGATACATCTGTTCATATAATTTCAGATTGTCAGCAAATAACTGCTTTCAATTCTCCAGTGAGAAGTAAAACGTTGGTGCGTTAAAGAGGAAATGACATGCTAAAAATAAAGCAAGGTGAAGTGCATTTATATATCCTGTTTTCTACACGGCTGGGGTGCGCGCCGCCTCGAGGGGGGTTAGGGGTAACACAAGAAGTTTGGGATGATTGAACATGTGGCATTCATCTTCTGTCTATATTTAGTGATACTACTGTAATGGGTTCTGTATGTGCATAGTTGCTGTAATCTGGAACAGAATCCATACAGCTCCGCGATCCGCCTCTTTTCTATTCCACGTCTTTCCCAAATCTCCCCCTCCTTTAACAAATGGCACAATGTTTCCTGCTTCTGGAGATTTGCTATTTGTATTGTATATTCTGAGACTATCCTGAGCTGATTTTTTTGTGTTATCTGTTAAGCCTCACTTCACACGTCAGTGTTCGGTCAGTGATTTCCATCAGTGATTTTGAGCCAAAACCAGGCGCGGCTCTAAACACATAACAGGTGCAGATCTTACCATTATACCTAATGTCTGTGGAGGCTCCAATCCTGCCTTTGGCTCACAATCATTGATGGAAATCACTGACCAAAACACTGATGTGTGAATGAGGCTTTACAGTACGTTCTTGGGAGAGGCCAGTGTAGTCTTCTGCACAGCAATTTCACAAAGTGAAGATATCAATTTTCTAGGCCAGTTTTCTGGGGTGCAAATGTTGGCGCAAGTTACGTTTTGCACCAAAGGTTTTACACTTTTTGCCACCTTGCAAAAAGTGAGGAGGGAATGGGCAAAAGAGGGTGGGCCGCCGGACCTCTGAAACACAATACATTTACTGATATGTGTAGCATAAAGCTTGCACATATTACACCTAAAATTAACACCAGCTCCTATGTAAAATACTTAAAATGTGTGCAACATATAGGTTCTTTAACACAGGTATGTAATACAGTCTTAGCTTCTTCAGTGACTTTAGAGAGGTTCCAAGACTTAAAAAAATGAATAAAGTAGGTAACGTCATAAACATAACATCACTGCTGATGCCAGTAGTTGGCTTCAGCGGTCATGGACAAAGACGGGTAAGGACAACCAGGGCAGCAGTGCTGGAGCAGCGGGGGATTTACTGGGTGCTAATTTTTTTATTTTATCACATTCCCTACTTTTAGATCTAATTTGAAATCCCGGACAAAATCAGTGTCGGCAGAAAATTAATTCAATTAGCCTTTTCAGATGTTTTAAATCTCTGGTGTATGGTCATCTTTAAGCTAGGAATGGGTAGTCTTTACAACACACAAACCAAGCAAATGTTTGGGGCCCTAGAGATCAGGGGGCCCCTGTTGGCTGCAAGTGGTTGGCTGGAGAATTAACTAAAGTCGCTGTTAAACTGAACAGAACCCAGTCGGGGGAGGGTGGGGGTCTTTCGGAAGATCCAGGCAGTCCTTCCCAGCTATAGAACAGGCGGCACTGCTAATCTTACAGTGTGCTTAGGGGGTGGAGCTTAGAAATGATGAAGATGGAGTTTAGCATTATAATGGGGCGGAGCTTAGTGGTAAGATGCGCCAATTTTGCTTATGGCCCCAGAAACGTCAAATCCACCCTTGAAACTGGGCAAACACATTAGACCAACATCTCATCAACACGCTTTTCTGGGGGGACCTGTTGACCTGTGTTCGTTCCACAGATATTGGGGGGGGGGGGGTGCATGTGTTTGGAGAGGTCGGCTGGAATAGCATTTGGCCGTCAGCTATTGAAGGTTTATGATCACCTTTAGAGGTCTGAGAATATCCATCCTCATATCCATAACCTCATCTTTTCTTTGTCGGCTCATGTATTCTGTATGTGCTGAGCACAAATGTCGTCTTATCCCAAAACCTGACAAACTTTAACTGAGAATGCAGGTAGATGGTGGCAAAATGCTAAAAAAAAGCAGAATGAGCGCTTGTCCGGCCGGCAATGTTAGTAAACAGTGTGCCTGGCGATGACTAAGCCGCTCTTATCTCTGCTTTATCACAGTTCTTTTTTATGGTCTCTTTTTATTGTACTTTTATACTATTATTATATGGGGCTTTCCAATGAAATTCAATCAACTTCTTCACTGCCTTGACAAAGGACCACCTCACCATGAGTCAGGTATTCTTCTCAATCATCTGGATTTACCTATTGTTTACATTCTTACTTTTTTTTCTAATTTTTTTTCAGCTGGGTCCCGGATTTTGGTAATGGGATAACTTGCAGTACAAAGAAAGGTTTATTCAAACTGAGACCAAATACCTGGACCCTTCAGCAACATGACACCGGCTTTCTTCTAGTTATGGGTAGCATAATTTTCATCTGAAGCTAGCATATGGCACAGCAGAGCCACGTCTGAAGTCTAGCTGGCAAGCAGACATTGTAACCTAAGCTTACGTTCACCCCTAACAAAGGGATGAGAGAAGTTCTTTTTTTTTTTTTTGACCGAATCAAATGCTTGTCGAGAAGGAACAGAACACATACTGAACACACAAGAGCTGGGCACAAGGGATGAAAGCTTTTAATGAAGGATGAAAACCCAACATGGTGGAAGTTATAAAAACTAAAAAAAAAACACCCTTTAACAAGAGCGTAGGTCATGAATTTGGCTTGGTGAAATTACAGTATACACAAGGGAATTACCGTATAAGTAAGAAGAAGTCAAATAATAAGACGTTTTCTTTATGTGTCTTGGTGATTTTTTTCAGTGTGGCATTTGGAACAATTTTGACAAGTTTCAATGATGGAAATGTCACAAAATGTACCCACAACCAGTGTTTTCAATGGAAATGCAGCATGGCAGTGCAGACGGCTGCAGATGTGAAACCCAGATCACAGAGGGAAAGAAAGAAATGACCGGTTACTTTTTGACATGGTTTCTGAGTGGACCCCTTTGAATCTAGGTAAACCAGTAGCACATGAAAATGCATTTCTGTAGAAGTCCGAGGGTCAGTCGTGGATTTCTACTGCAGATTTTCCTCCAAAATCAGAGTCAGATTCTGTCATCTGATGATACCATGGAGGTAGACAGAGACACAAAGTCAATTGTATGTGTTTGATAATGGGCCAACTGGTTTGACTTAGGACAATAAACAGATTCAACAAACAGAAATAGAAAAACTGTCAGATATTCTCAGCTGCTAGTCATTATACCGGAAATATCGAAGGATTTTTAGATTATATCTGTCTTAGGCCTCTTTCACACTGGCATTTTGAATTCCGTTTGTGAGATCCGTTTCAGGGCTCTCACAACGGGTTCAAAACTGATCAGTTTTGCCCTAATGCATTCTGAATGGATAAGGATCCGCTCAGCATGCATCAGTTTGGCTCCGTTCCGCCTCCATTCCGCTCTGTAAGCGGACACCAAAACGCTGCTTGCAGCGTTTTGGTGTCCGCCTGGCGATGCGGAGCTAAACGGATCCGTCCTGACTTACAATGTAAGTCAATGGGGGCGTATCCGTTTTCACTGACCCAATATGGTGCAATTGAAAACGGATCCGTTCTGAACAGATACAATCGTTTGCATTATAGGTGCGGATCCGTCTGTGCTGATACCAGACGGATTCGCACCTAACGCAGGTGTGAAAGTAGCCTTAGCTCCGTGATATGCCATTCAAAGCCCAAAACCTGCATTACTGTACCTCTATAAGCCGATAGACTGCATTACTGTACCAGTATAAGCCGATAGACTGCATTACTGTACCTCTATAAGCCCACAGACTGCATTACTGTACCAGTATAAGCCCACAGACTGCATTACTGTACCAGTATAAGCCCATAGACTGCATTACTGTACCTCTATAAGCCCATAGACTGCATTACTGTACCAGTATAAGCCCACAGACTGCATTACTGTACCTCTATAAGCCCATAGACTGCATTACTATACCTCTATAAGCCCACAGACTGCATTACTATACCAGTATAAGCCCACAGACTGCATTACTGTACCCGTATAAGCCCATAGACTGCATTACTGTACCAGTATAAGCCCACAGACTGCATTACTGTACCTCTATAAGCCCACAGACTGCATTACTGTACCAGTATAAACCCACAGACTGCATTACTGTACCAGTATAAACCCACAGACTGCATTACTGTACCTCTATAAGCCCACAGACTGCATTACGGTACCAGTATAAGCCCATAGACTGCATTACTGTACCTCTATAAGCCCACAGACTGCATTACTATACCAGTATAAGCCCACAGACTGCATTACTGTACCAGTATAAGCCCACAGACTGCATTACTGTACCAGTATAAGCCCACAGACTGCATTACTGTACCAGTATAAACCCACAGACTGCATTACTGTACCTCTATAAGCCCACAGACTGCATTACTGTACTAGTATAAGCCCATAGACTGCATTACTGTACCTCTATAAGCCCACAGACTGCATTACTATACCAGTATAAGCCCACAGACTGCATTACTGTACCAGTATAAGCCCATAGACTGCATTACTGTACCAGTATAAGCCCACAGACTGCATTACTGTACCTCTATAAGCCCATAGACTGCATTACTGTACCTCTATAAGCCCACAGACTGCATTACTGTACCAGTATAAACCCACAGACTGCATTACTGTACCAGTATAAGCCCACAGACTGCATTACTGTACCAGTATAAACCCACAGACTGCATTACTGTACCTCTATGAGGCCATAGACTGCATTACTGTACCAGTATAAGCCAATAGACTGCATTACTGTACCAGTATAAGCCGATAGACTGCATTACTGTACCTCTATGAGCCCATAGACTGCATTAATGTACCAGTATAAGCCGGTAGACTGCATTACTGTAACAGTATAAGCCCATAGACTGCATTACTGTACCAGTAAAAGCCCATAGACTGCATTACTATACCTCTATATGTCCATAGCTTGCATTACTGTACTTCTATAAGCCCATAGCCTTGATTACTATGTCCAGTGGAATATGTTGGTACTATATAAGCCACTGGAAATTAATCAATAGTAATTACTGTCTTTATTCTGTGAACATTAAAACATGTATATGATTGGGCTCAATCTTTTTCCCCAGAATAGTCCCAAAACACAAATACCTCCAAACAGCAATGAGTGCCTGACAACCCTTTACACTGATAGCCCTACTCTTCTCAGTCTTCTAAAATGCACATATAAAAGCAAGATGACTGTCGATTAATGGCATTTAAAAAGAAAAATAAATCAGAAAAAAAAGCATTATTTCATGTATCGATGGGGAACCTTTTTATGATTGTGTTCTGCACTTGAACAAGGCTCTACATCTATGCCGACCATTGGAAGGACTCTTCTTCTGCAGAACGATTTAGCTCTCACACAATCAGAATTTTTATTTGAAAGCCTCTGCCGCATTGTCTACATTTTCCATTGAACAGGGAAAATAAAAATAAACCATTCATCATTTTTATGTTAAAAGGCACCAGAATAAATATAGCCCATATGTGCTTGTCAAACAGCTTGGGACACCTGCCAAAAATACTAGATTTAGTGCCAGGCCTCAGTGGGGCCCGTGGGAACTCCTAGGCAGGGTGAGTCGGTGATCTCTCATCTCCTCCCACCTAGGTCTCTGAATCACTGGAGGCTGCACCTTGATGTGTAAAGATATCACGGCGAAAAGGATGTTGTATAGCTGGAGGCCATAGGTGGTAACAGTAAACTTCTGCAATGTACTCTAAATGGGGAGATTTCTCCATATAGAGTACCTCTCTCCTATCTGTAGTATGGAATTGGCCATTGATGATGCCCTATATAAAAGGGCAATAACACCAGCCAAAGCAATCAACCGTCTAAAAGATGGCTGGCAGATCAGAGAGCAAGCGAACTATTTGGGCTTGACTGGTATTTACCTTGGTATGTAGTCAATGCCCGATATCTCAGGCGTAGCAGAAGCTGGGCCTTGCTTGATAGTGCCGTCTATTCAGTCTGCACGCTGAATAAACACTGTTGTAAGCTCTTACATAGAAAAGATACCCCTTATCATTTCTCATACCCAGGGCTGACTACAGGTGTGGCATAAGCATTTCACTCAGTGTTCACAGCAGGTCACCAACCAATACATGAAGGAGATTTGTGCACTAAAGCTGCCCATACACCGTAGACAGCGGTCAGTCGACAGCCATTCTGCCCCCCCCCCCCACCATACACACGTGTGCTTGTCGTTAACAAGGAGAGGGTACGATGCCACTGGTAGTGACATTTCCCTTAAAAACAACAGGATTGAGAATGTTCAAATCCAACATCTGCCATTAATGGAAAGTTGGAAAAACCCCATACAAATCAGACAGTTGGCTGGTCCTGCCTAAATCTGTGGGTCCAGATGACCTTCGTCTAATATGTTTGGCCATCTTAAGAGATAGAGATATTCATTGCTGCCAGTGTCGTCTGTATATATCTATAAAAAAAATACAGATTTTGAGACATGCGTGCATCCAGATTTTGTAGACACTCTCTTATAGGATGGCGACACGGCTGTTGGTCGGCCGTTCTGTGCACTGGGGACCACAATTTGCGGTCCCCAATGCACGGGTAACATCCGTGCGGTTGCCGCAGACGGATCCAGATCCATACAACTTGAAAATGTTCTATTTTTTTGCGCTGCGGAGGCACAGAGAGAAACCCCAAGGAAGCACTCCGTAGTGCTTCCATGGAGTTCCGTGCCTCCATTCTGCACTGGACCTCCCTGATTGCGGACCCATTCAAGTGAATGGGTCCTCATCCGTGATGTGGTGAGCACATGGCCTGTGCCCGCATATTGCAGACCCGCTGTTTGCGGCCCACAATACGGGCACGTCTGGGCAAAGGCAGTCTGCATGAGCCCTTACCCTAAAGTGAACAGAATTTTAATCCAGTTTCGATGCTGGTGTCTGACATTTCTGAGGGCTTCTGCATTTTTTGCTGTCGTTTTTGTCCTGTATGTTCAGGCAGATGTTGCATGGAGGTCTATGTGAGAGATGAAACACAGGACAAATCAGGTACTTTTTGTGGTGCCATTTTTTAGGGTCAATGATGCTTTTTTCAAATCACAGCATGCTCTGGGTTTGCCATTTTTCTCTCATTGCCTGGCACTTTTCTCCTATGGACTTCTATTGTTTTTTTGTTTGCAGCTTCAAAAAATGCATGTAAAATGTGTGTTGGCATTTCTTAAATACTTTTTGTTGTTGATGGAAATGTCCCTTTGGGTGCTCCATCATCAGTGGGTACCATTTTTCTGATTGATGAGGATCCCGACTGTCTTTACAACAGGAATGACAATTTCAACCTGCAGCAACCACAACTACCATATGAACTAACAATGGGTAACTTGAGGTACTTTTCTGCCTCTGTCTCAATACAATACTTTGACTTTAGGCATTTTCGGAGAAGGGTTACAGAACAAAGCTGCAATGATATCAGGTAAACCCTATACACACCATAAATCCTAATTTGGTACACCTCAATACATAAGTACAAACCATCAATTTTGATCTTGATCATAGGGATCAATGATCCTAATTACAGAGCTCACGGTACTCTTATTCTCTTCGTGAATGTTTCGATGGTCCTGGGGAACAACCATGAACAGCAAGAAGAAAACCCATAATGCACAGCATGAGATTACCTGAAGGCCAAATTGAATGGAAAACTACTTTACGATAACTTTCTTATAGCACTTCTGTGGGTTTACATGTTGTATTTTGCCGCCATGCTACATGTATAGAGCAGAGTGAAAACACATTGACTACTGCGTGCCGTAAAGCAAGGAGAGATTGGATACTGTATAGAGCTTGCACATGACAACGGAGTCTTATTTCCTATTAGTATATCGAATCCTTTAGAAAAAGGACATCAATCCAATGTCTACTAGTGAAAGCCTAGCTCCGGCACACCTCTATAGATAGCAACCACTCTAAATGCCCAGATAGTCATGCAGACTGGCAACCCGAGGCAGGGAAGGAAATGACACTCACTATGAACATATTTGCAAGAACAAGTTATAGTACAACGGAAGACAAAAGTCAGAACACTATTTCCTCATTATCCTATACCTTGGTCTAAACATTCTCAAGACAAAATGTTAATTTGCTAGGAGAAAAAACCATGGGCGTTGGATCTCAAGAGCTTAGACTGTGGGTGGAGGGGGTTTAAGGTGCGCCTTGAAATAAATGACTAGGAAACCAGATCATTTCCACATAAAAGGACAGAAGTTGGGCGTCTGTAATCCCGTAAAGACAATTCAATGAGGAGGCTACCTTTGGGATACCTTTTCCTAATCGTTCCTTTGGAGATAGGACAGAGCTAACAAGACTCAGCACGTTTGCCACTTTTAGTTTCTATGCACTGGTGCTGGCAGAACTCCAGTGGCTTGCACTGGGATTTATCCAAAATTATGAAATAAAACATTAGCTTGTGCAATTCTATCGCAAACATCCTGAGGATTTTATTAACAATGTTCAATGTATAAGGTTATGAAATATGAAAGAACACGTCACTGAGAGCCACCACGTAGGAAGGTCAGGAGAGGTGTTAAATCTTATGTTTCTGGAGAACAAAAGGATCGGGCATGTAAAACGTAAAACCTAATCCTTTTTCCCCAGAAATCATCTTTCAGCGAAGAGTTGTGGCACCCCCATACAAATCAAGTGGTGCCCCAACGCTGCCCAGCTAGAATTGGTTGGTTTAGCCAATGTTAATCTATTGTACAGTATATGAGCGCCTTAAAAGAACAATTTACATTAAGAAAAAAATAAACTATAAATCGACATCCTTCACATGTTGTCCTCTCCTACAGGGAAGGCATATTTTAAATGGTGCATTTAGATCGCTATAGGCACCACTGCAAGCCCCTTAGGGACTTCCACACAGATCCTGATTGGCAAACCTACGTACAGAACTTTCCAGGTAATGAACACCCACCCGTCCATACTGTATTCCATGTTCTTTAAACACAAGAGAGAAAGTAGACGGGAAGTAAAATTCCTAAGTCCTGGACTTCCTGACGAACAGGAAGCAGGACTCTAAGACTTGTGACAAGACAGGACGCTTATCTCAGGCACAAATACCATTTTCAACATGTATACAAGAAAAACTACACACAGCAATAATGATAGCATTTAAGGTGATTTTTCACTACTAATGGTAAAAACATATGTGGTGGGTCACAATTCTTCTGCAGCAAAGACACTGCACTTTAAAAGTTAAAGGGGTTATCCGACCCCTAAAATGCCCCCCTTCCCGTTATGCCTGGGCCCCTCACACACAATGTACTTGCCTCGCTCCCCGGCACATACGTCGCTGGTCTCCGCAAGGCCGCCGCTGTTTTTCCCTTGTGCGGATGAAAACATCTGGTTTCGGGCTGGGGATTGGGGCAGTCAATGGCAGGCAGTGATGGGGACGAGCCTCCCTAGCATCGCGGGTGACACTAGGGATGTTTGTCCCCGTCACCGCCTGCCATTGGTTAGCCCCCCACCCCCCCACCGGATGTTTTCATCCACACACAAGGAGAAGCAGCGGCGGCCGTGCGGGGACCAGGAGCGATGCGGGTGTCAGGGAGCAAGGTAAGTACACTGTGCGTGAGGGACCGAGGCATATGGGGGGGGGGGGGGGGGCATTTCAGTGGTCGGATAATCTTTAAATATATTACAAAGTTTATTATTCTCCTCTAGTCTTTCCGAAGGTGGGGAACAAGCACCTCAGTGTGAGTAACAAAGGTACATTTATATTTGTTTTACAGCACCAATTAATGAAAGCTGACCCCATATACTGTATTAGACCATAGGATGGTTAGTCACATCATTACAAATAATGACCAATCTTGTGGGGCACATACAGTAGTGGTATGTATAGCAGTAGGTATAGCAGCCCTTTTATTTCAGCCACTGGAGGGATCTATCCTCACCGTTTCACCAAGGTTTTTTCCTTTCTGCACAGATGTATATTTCTCATTATAGGAACAATAACTATCAATTAGAGATCAGCTTCTATTTTCTAATCTGCTCCAGAAAAATGAAATATGAATTCTGATTGATTGCTGTGAGCGCCAAAAATAACATTTCTCTAAAACATTTCTGATACATTACTCCTTTGGATCTCATAAATGCAAAGCGGAAAAAACATATGCTTCTCTAAGGAAAAGCCCACAATTCCCATTAGTGTTCAACAAGGACGCAATGGAAAGTCACATAGTTTACAAATGACTGCAGATGTCTTATTTAAAGGGGTTATCTAATGATTAAAGGGGTATTCCCATGACATACAATGGGGGCATATTGCTAGGATATGCCCCCATTGTCTGATAGGTGGGGATTCCACCTCTGGGACCCGCACCTACAAGGAGAACGGAGCGGAGAGAGCTGTGGCTGGAGGACCCCGGGTTATCCGGGTCCATCCACCACCAAGCGCTGTTCCCATACAAGTGAATGGGAGTGCACCACGCGGCCCTTGCTCCCATTCATTTCTATGGAGCAGACGGAAATAGCGGAGCCAGCGCTCGGCTATTTTCGGCGGCCCCTTTGAAATGAATGGAGGGGCGGCTGTGAATGTGCAGAGAGCTCTCCATTCATTTCCCCGCTCCGTTCTCGTTGTAGGTGCGGGTCCTTTTGGCTGCACCCATCTCCCTGTAACTGTTACAGCTTCTAACAAGATACAGCTGGTGACAGTTAAAGGATGGAAATTAGCATGTGCGTCCACATCAGCGAGGTGGACAGAGAAATAATAAGAAAAAAAAAAAAAGCAGGTGGCGCTATACAGATAGATTACATTGAATAACTCAGTGGCTATACAAAATTTTTAATTACACGCAATTACAAAAGTATTCCGATCCAGGTGCTGGTTTCAAAAACGTAGAACGTTTTTCATGGCACAACCCCTTTAATCACAATTTCTGTTCTGTAAGCTGAGGTGACTGACCTTGTGGCAATTTGCATATCGTTACCCATAATGCCAGGGGAAACTGCTTACTCTTTTGCTTGCTGAGAACTCAAAAATGTCTTCTGGTTAAACAATGGCGCTATTTAAAACCAAAGAGTACGTCAAATGTCCCCTCCCCACCCTAACTTATAAACAAAAGCAAATACTACTTAAAAATATTTCTAAAAAGTTGGATTATGGGGACTATGATATTGAGCGTCATGTCAGAAAAATGCTTACACCGTGCAAAAATACAAAACATACACACATACAATGCGTATATCGTAACGGGCGACATTTAACACGCCTCATTGTGTACACACTGTATTATTACACCTTGACATTTAACATAAATACCCACACATGCCTTTCTAAGATGGTTTCATCACAGAGTCCATAAAACCTCAGAATATCTGTGTGTGTCACTGTCACACAATATGCCGTAGCACCATAAACGTGGCCATTACAAGCTGGTCGATACACATTTTAGTCCATATTGGACTGTACAGTCGTTCAAAGTGGCCATACATGTTCAATGAAACCAAGTCAAGGATGAAGAGTCCAAGAAAAATTGGAGATCTCCTGGACTCCCCGAAGAATTGGCAAATCAACCAGATGCCAGGGAAGCTTCCTGGCACCTCTGGGAAATTACCCACCAGCTGTGTGTTGTGACGGGTTGTGTCACTACAGAGTATGAGGGCGGCGCCATGGCACATATTTTCTAGCTCCACTCCTTATATATAGAGCTATTTTTTTACTAAAAGAAGTACCGTACTTGTAGACGTTCCTCATGGTTACATGTGGTGGCAGCTGCCATTTCCGGGCCGACCATTAGTCATACCAAAGCAGTCTGTCAAGTAAGGAGTGGTGACATAACTTGAGCCTGTGGCCTCCTATCTTAGTTGTAGGAACTGACTCTTGACTGTTGCTGAAGAAAATTAAGGCTACTTTCCCATCAGCGGCTTTACTATACGGTTTTGAGATCCGGCATGGGGGTTCTCAAAACCACAGCAAAATGCTTCCGTTCTAATAATACAACCGGATGCATCCGTTCAGAACGGATCCGGTTGAACTATATTGAAAATGAAGAAACTGGATCAGGCACTAAAACCATTGTAAGTCAATGGGCGCCAGATGAAAAAAAAAAAAAAAAAACGGATCCGGCACCATTGACTTACATGGTTTTTGGTGCCAGGTCCTGCTTGTTCAGTTTCTCATGCCGCACGCAAAAACACTGCTTGCAGCGATTTTGTGTCCGGCATGGGAACGCAGCAAACTGGAACGGAATGCATTCTGGTGCCCTCCATTCCGGTTTGTTCGGTTTTGTCCCCATTGACAATGAATGGGGACAAAGCTAAAGGGCTGCGCTGCGATTTTAAAAGCCTCTGCCGGATCTCACACAGATGTGATAGTAGCCTAACTGGAGATGGTTGCTTTGTAAAGAGTACCTACTACACACAAGCTAATGGAGAGGATAATTTAGTTTCTAGGACAAGGGATACCTTTTTTTTTTTTTTTTCGGGGGGGGGGGGGGGGTGATCTTTCTTGTGCATCTTGAATTCTATTTATGTGTATCCTGTTGTGCCCCCCTCCCCTCCAGGCCAGCTCAGATTTCCTCTAGCAGTATCAATAGCACAGTTAACCAGTTTGGCCTTTACATTTCTTCCTTTAACTCTTTCAGAACTAAAAAGGGACATAAAAGACATTACAAAGATCGTATTCCCTAACCGGCTTAAACTAGAAAACAAGATCGTGCGAACATTGACCGCTAAACAAAGCAAAAAAATACAAGCATGCAAACTTGATCTCCATGTTAATGTCGTGGCAAAAACCCTTATGCGCTACAAAAAAGGTCTTCTAACTGGTTGTATAACAATAAAGTACATAACACGGTAATCCAATACTTTGATAGGAATGCAAATCATATAAATGTGCCGTGACACAATGCAAGCATTAATACCCTATAATTGTAAAATTACATTTTTGGTATATCAAATGTTATCTAAATCCATACATGTTCTTTTTTTTAAAAAATAATTCTGTAGAAAAGGTGAAAATGGAGCTTTGATGCAGAATTGATCGTGCATCTCGCAGCATACGTGACCTCCTCTGAGGCCCAACCTTTCATTAGGCCATGCGGTAGCACTTAATCTGTCTAGCCTCGGGCAAATACCAAACATGGATCACGTTGGCCAGGATGATGAGCGCACTATCCTTCGCAAACAAAAGACAGATGCCCGAAACAGTTAGCAAAATACGCTGCCAAGTGCTGCATTTAAGAAATGACAAGAATTATCTGTCTTAAAGGGGGTTCTTCCTTTATAAACAAATACGGTTCATCATGGAGAAGAGCACATGATGTACTCAAACATTGTACGATATCATCTTCACGTATTACGTCCCTGAGAGCAGCTAATTTTATAAATATCACATGTACTCATCTCAACTTTATTTATAGCAAACCCAGAGAGTCATCTGCACGTTAACAGGAAGCTAATAAAACATTTGCTCAAATGCCCTCTGTGTCCTGCCTTTACACCTGAACACAATGCATTCGGCTATTGTAAGACCCCTTTCACACGAGCGAGTTTTCCGTACTGAACTGCACTGAAGCCTGACCCATTCATTTCTATGGGTCTGTGTACATGAGTGTTAATTTTCACACATCATCTCTGCGTTAGGCCTGACGCACACGACCGCTGTTTTGGTCCGCATCCGAGCCGCAGTTTTTGCAGCTTGGGGCCGCAAAAGATGTGGACAGCACTCCGTGTGCCGTCTGCATCCGTTGCTCCGTTCCGTGGTCCGCAAACTGCCTATTTGCGGACAAGAATAGGCAGTTATATCAATGGCTGTCTGCGCCGTTCCGCAAATTGCGGAACGCACACGGACGCCATCCGTGTTTTGCGGATCCGCAATTTGCGGACCGCAAGGCACACAACGGTCGTGTGCATGAGGCCTTACGTGAAAATCGCAGCATGTTCTATATTCCACGTTTTTCACGCAGCCCTGGTCTCATAGAAATAAATGGGGCTTCTGTTAAAAACGCACTACATCCGGATGCAAAGTGTTTTTCGCTGACGGTTGCTACGAGATGTTGTTTGTAATACTTCATTTTTTTTTCAAACACACGTGAAAAATGCATCAAAATTGATAGCATCCATGTAAAAAAACTGAACCATCGGACGCAATCGTGGACAAAACTGACTGCACTTTCGTGCAGAACCACGATTGTGACACAATCCGTATCGTTTGTGTGAAAGGGGCCTAATAGTCACAGCATAGAGAATCAATTCACCAGAATTTAAGAGCACTATTGTATATTAGCATTGTGTCTATGGGCGTAACTATTAGGATAGCTGCTGCTATGGGGCCCCAATATCTAAGGGGGCCCATCTCCACTCAAGACATATGTGCAGCTACTGATGTATATGGACAATGGAAGAGCGCATTCGTTTTTGCATTATATCTGTGCTATGACATCACTAATTTCTGCATATTATTATATGACTGTGATATGACTGTGAGCCTTATTTCTGTACTGTGACATCATTGTGGTATTATGCCTATGCTGTAACTTCACAGAGCACATTATCCCTCTGGTGTGACTTCACTGTGTGCCTTCTCCCTGAGCTTTAGGAAAACCAACATAATCATCAGCTTCTCATATTTATGCTACCGGAGGTGGTGTGGGGCCCCATTCCAAGTTTTGCTCTGTGGCCCCATGGTTCCTTGTAAGGCCTCTGATTGTGTTCATTATAAAAACAGCCTTAGGGGGAAAAAAATATGTCTCGATAAATAAAACATAAGTGCAGACAGACATATCCACAAATCTACCCCACGTTTACCCCAGATTTAGATTTTCCAATCATTATAACAGAAAAAGTTAAGCATTTATTAATTGTCTTACTTGCAAGTGACTCGTTAGGCTACTTTCACACTCGCGTTTGGTGCGGATCCGTCATGGATCTGCACAGACGGATCTGTTCAGATAATACAACTGTCTGCATCGTTCAGAACGGATCCGTTTGTATTAACTGTAACATAGCCAAGACGGATCCGTCTTGAACATCATTGAAAGTCGATGGGGGGCGGATCCGTTTTGCATTGTGTCATAGAAAACAGATCCGTCTCCATTGACTTACATTGTGTGTCAGAACGGATCCGTTTGTCTCAGTTTCGTCAGACGTACACCAAAAAGATGCAAGCAGCGTTTTGGTGTCCGCCTCCAGAGCGGAATGGAGACGGAACGGAGGCAAGCTGATGCATTCTGAGCGGATCCTTTTCCGTTCAGAATGCATTAGGGGAAAACTGATCCGTTTTGGAGCGCTTGTGAGAGCCCTGAACGGATCTTACATACGGAAGGCCAAAACGCCAGTGTGAAAGTTTAACATTCTTAGTGACTATGAGTATACTACCCTAAAGTAGTTCACAAAGCACATATATGCAATAACTCTTCTATCTTACTCGAAAGGCCGCTGGTTTTTTAAAATATACAGTTAAAACTCGAAAACGTAGAATATCGTGCAAAGTTCATTTATTTCAGTAATGCAACTTTAAAGGTGAAACTAACATATGAGAGACTCATTACATGCAAAGCGAGATATTCCAAGCCTTTATTTGTTATAATTTGGATGATTATGGCTTATAGCTTATGAAACCCCAAAGTCACAATTTTGAGGTACCCTTTGCTCAGGGGATAGGGATTAATTAGCTGACTAGAGTGTGACACTTTGAGCCTAGAATATTGAACCTTTTCACAAAATTAAAATTTTAAGCTGCATTAATGCAATTCCTTTTAATTTGCATTACTGAAATAAATGGACTCTTGCGCGATATTCTAATTTTTCGAGTTTCACCTGTATATGTGGTAAAATAATTCATGTCATCAAATTGCCTCTTCCACGCGGGACATACAAATGAAAAATGATGGTGGAGACTTCAGTGTTCTCAGAAGTTGTAGGAAGGCAGAGCAATAAAATGCAATAGAAGAGGCTAACAAGAATGTGGAAACCTAAGGCCTGAGAGGTCAGATCAACATACCTTTCCTGACTCCTGTTTCAGACCTGTCAAGTTACACGTAAGATTCTGCACCAGTATCTGGAGTATTGCTAAACAGAGAGTGTGGTGGAACTAAGGTATTACTACCTCTCTATGCATCTTAAACATGAACAGATGCCCCCACGTGCACACTACAGTAATACATAAAGGCATGTAGGGTAAGATATTACATACAGGACAAGAATGCACCATAAAAGTATCATAAGAATCGAAATATCAACTAGGGTATCTGACCAAGCTAGGCCGATACAGAGAGACATGTCTACTGCATACTTCAATAATCAGGAAAACAGAAATACCCTTAAAAAGCATCTCGTCAAGTGTGAAAAAGAAGCCATAAGATAGTTATCATAGTCCTAGGTTATCTCCACTGTGTCCGTGACCAGGCATCCTACCTTACTGGGATTTAAAAATATCTTCTCTTAGGTATACAATCCACAAGATCTTTCAGGACCATCATCCCTGCTAGTGACAGTGTATGCCTTCTCCTCCCATCTCATCTCAGAGTTTGGATGCTTTTGCAAGACGCGTTCCCATGCTTTCATTAAGGGCAGGTAACACCCACTAAAAATGGGACATTGCCTTAGGCTTCTCTAAGCACCCTACGCAGGTCCAGCCCATGCCACCTCTCTGGCTAGACAAGCCCAGCAAGAAGAATCCACCTGGCCTGTGCCTTGGAAAGAAACAAGAATAAACATAGGTGCCTAGGTGAAGCAGGGACTTCTTGTTCGACAAGCTCTTCGAATGGTTTGAAGTTGACTCCAAGAAAGGAGTAGAGCTATTTCCAATTTGTGATTCCAATTATATTCTGCTAATAGAAATGTGGAAATAGAGGTGTGACTTCAGAGCTCAAGATGTACACTGTGTGGAATCACGTAAAAAGATCCCGTCTAACCTGCAGGCAGCATGTTACAGAGCAGGAGACAAGAAGAATGATATATAGCGTCGTGGGCTCATGCACACAAACATGTTCGGGTCATGCGCGTATTGCAGCCCGCAAACAGCTCTATTTTTTTACGGTGTGGGCAGATCGCGAACCCATTCAAGTTGAATAGGTCAGCGCAGGCCACATGGGCCGCAATTTGCAGTCCCCAATGCACGGCACGAGCGGCACACGATCGTGTGCAGGAGCCCTTATACTGAATCTTTTCCTACTAAACTATATACTAATCTTGTCATGTTCTCCTCTATCACATGCCATCCATATGAATCTTCTTATGTTCTCTTCATCCATCACATGTCTTCCATAGACTGCACAGAGTTTCAAAGGTTTGATGGTTCCTTTTAAAGGCAATAATGGATGTTACTACTCCAGCATGATGGCAAAAGTCTGAAAATATGCATTTATTAATATGCACTGAAAAGCTTAAAAGATACAAACTGGACATTTGGGATAAAACACTAATCTTCTCGAAAACCAGGAGGCAACACTAACTTGATAGCACATAAGAATACTGATAAAGCTATACATTTCATAAGTGAGCATCATTTTCGAAATACATGAAGTCAAACATTACAACTGTTCTTCAGCTCTTACGTCCAATAAACCAGTTGTACCAGCAAATGTTACAATGGCTAAAAGTGGGAAACGGGTGTCACTAGGTAGAGAGTGAACCTCGGTGACCTGCCCAGAAGTTCTCTCAAAACAGGCCTTGAGAGAGCAAAATAAGAAGCAAGAGAACCATATCACAGGGGTATATAACGTAACCAGTAGGAAGGATGTTGATAAAGATGTCTACTTTATGTAACTTATTTACTACTAATTGCTAACTTACTGCATGGAGAGATAGCAACGTTGACAAAACCTGGTTAAAGGAAAACTACAAATACAAACTTAGGCAAATACTGGAAAAAAAGATGACTGGGAAACATTCATGGCCACCTCTTCATTTTGCCTGACCACTGGAACCCCAAGTTGACAAGAGTGGGGGACCCGAGTTCCCAATGTGAAAGTTGACCAGATGTGTTCTTGCATGGCCACCACCCCATTCACTTCTATAGGACTGCAGGAGATAACCCAACACTGTAGTCAACAGTGAATGGTGTGGTGCATGTGCACTACTGTTCCATTCACACAGGAGACCTCTGTTGTTCTGAATGGAGGGGGTACCAAGGCCATACTCCCAGCAATCCTGTGGATAGGTGATAAACATTGTCTGTAGGCCAAAACGTTTAGCTCTAAGCCTAGCCCATTTAGAACTAGGAAATTTTCTTTTTGAATTTCCATTTTTTTATCTCAGCCTTTCCAGTGCCAAAACATTTTTATTTTTCTATCTACATAGCCAGATGAGGGTTTTTTTGTTGTTGTTTTTTTTGTTTTCTTTTTGCGAGGCAAGTTTTACTTTCTAATGGTACCACTGAATAATGCATACAAGGTAGTGGGAAGCTGAAAATAAATTACAAATGGGGGGGGGGGGGGATTGGGAAAAAATGCAATCCTGCCATAGTTTTATGGGTTTCCTTTTTACAGCTTTTACTGACCTGGAGTGTACGCCCACAACTTTTTTTTTGTGAAACAGCAGAAACCCGGCAGCTATGTCACTTACTCCACTCTCTTTAAAGTGTGGACATCCACTATACACGTATGGAAGATACATATCCTGAAGGGGCTAACGGACAAGTCAACGATCAACCCCCAAGAAAGGCAGCAGAAGTGCTGTGAATGGAAACTCCAGTATCAGGATGTGTATATAGGTACAGGAAAGTAGGAGAGACAGATCCAAAATAGTGCTCCTTAGGATGGAAGATCCCTACGTTTTACCCAACTCCCCTCTGTCCTTTCTGAAATGTCCCTCTGATAGATATTTATTAATAACTTGTCCATACTGCTCCAAAAAACATCCGACACCTGCACACTATGGCCCTTCTTTCACAAGGATAATCATGGACAGTATAGATTTTTGTTCTTTTTTATTCACCCTTTTAACTAGATCACAAGTGTATTGTTATATTGGATCAGAGGAAACCCTGGAACGTACAAGGCTGGAAAGCCACAGATTGTTACTGTCAGCTTGCTATCTGAGTAACAAGGGCACGGAGGAACTGATAACCACAGTGATACTGGGATACATATTCAGTTCCAGTAAAACAACGTGGGTGACAACTGACATTTAGGTATTTTTTTGTTCTTCACTTCTATTCTTAACCAGCATTTGTATGTACTGCGGCTGCCAAGTGAGGCAAGTTCAGGCAAGGCCTTAAGGTGACTACTACATTATATTATTACTCTTGATATAATTATTATCATCAGTGCCTGTGGTGTTTTCATTATGTATTCATAAATATCTAATTACTTAGAATTCAACAGAATTAGCAATGCAATACATAAAAATAGTACAAAAGTGACAATAAGCAATAATTCATTTTCCATTCTCCCTAAGCAGAATCATAGTAACCTTAAAGGGAATTTTTCACCGGGATTTTGGACTATTATCTGCAGTAATACATGAGTAGTACTGCAGACATGGAGTCCAGATCACTACTTTTTACATTCCTACTGCCCATGTTCCCCTGCTGTCAGTGCTCAGAGCTGCACTGAAATACACAGTCCGGACTGCTTTGCTGTGCTAACATATTGGAGGACTCCTGTGCGCATGCACGCCAGTCCTGACAATGGGGGGGCAGTAGGAAAATAAAAAGTAGTCATCTGGACTCCATATCTGCACTACTACTCATGTACTGTATTATTGTAGAGAATGGTTCAAAAATCAACCCTTAAGGCTAGGGCTACACGGCGACACTGGTCGCAGCCGGGATCGCTGAGTAGCGGTGATCCCGTAAAAATAAATGGGATTGCAGCGACAGTCGTAAAAATCCAACACGACTGAATTTCTTGAGACGGTTGCGGCGATCCCATTCATTTTTATGAGATCACTGCTACTCAGCGATCCTGGCTGCGAAAGCTGTCGCGCGCCAAGTGTCGCAGTGTAGCCCTATCCTTAAATGCATTGTATGTATTTTGGTGTCAAAACATATTTTCAATAAAACTTTATTAAAGGGTCCCTCAGATTAAAGCCCTCATGTACACGACCATTTTTTGGGTCCACAACCGAGCCGCGTTTTTGGGGGCTCGGATGCGGACCCATTCAGTCTAATCGGACCACAAAAGATGCGGACAGCACTCCATGTGCTGTCCGCATCCGTTGCTCAGTTCCGTGGCCCTGCAAAAAAAAAACAACTAATAGAATATATCCTATTCTTGTCCGTTTTGCAGACAAGAATAGGCATTTCTATAATGGGGGCCCCGTTCCGTTCTGCAAATTGCAGAACGCACAAGGGCGGCATCTGTGTTTTACGGATCCGCAATTTGCTGACCGCAAAACATGGCATGGTCGTGTGCATGTAACCTAAAACAGTTTTTTTTCCTAATTTATCTGGAGGACAGGAGGCATCTCTGTAGGTGGGCAGCAGCTCATCAAGCACCTGCATCTCCCAGGATGCACTGCAATTCGTTTTTTGTTAACCCCTTCCTCCCCTGCACAGAAAATAGCCCCCCTCCGACCCCAGATATAGCCCCTGAGATACATATGGTATGTAATGCACCCACCCAGAGAAGGAGCTTACAGTATATATTTCTATGAATTTAGAAGTAGGGAAGAACAAATGAAAAGTGTTTGGACTACTTCACCGTGAGATCACTACATCAGTCCTGAGGAGTGGGGAAGGGGGGGGGGGTAAGTCCACCTCTGAATGCAGGAGAAGGTGGACCAGAAATATAAACGCAGAGGTTGATGTCAAAAAGGAAAATGTAAGTACCTAAAATACTTTATTTAAAATATTCTATGCATTTCACAGTAATGAAGCAGAAGAGGTTTAAACTTGTTTCACTGTACTTCTTCTGCAGCCTGCATGTTTTCACCTACATTACAGGCTGTCCTGTTCCATTCAGACTGAAATCCATCAGATGAACTTCTGGATGGCTTGGTTTCCATCTTTTTCTCTTCTCTACTGAGCAATTTTCTAAGCTTATTTATGTTCAAATGAAAGTTCAACGGTTTGTTCATATCTGCATTGGAGACTCTGTTAGAAGGCTCCATTGCAGATTCTATCAAAAATGCCAGACAAAATATTGCTGCATGTAAAAAAAAACCTGAGGAAACCTGACAGACCTCGTTATAGTCAAGGCGTCTGATGGGCGTTGCTGGTGTCTGTCATGTCGGAGATCATTTTGTTATTTTTAGTGTTCTGTCACTATGATGGGGCAGAAGAACAATGGAAATAACAAGGCAGATGTGAAATTCGCTCCGAAAATTGTTCAGGAGAGGAGAGACGGGGGCACCTCTGGGACCTGCACCTACGCCGAGAACAGAGCGGGGAGAGTGGCGGCTGGAGGACCCTGGGTTTTCCAGAGTCTGTCCACCACCAAGCTCTCTCCCTATACAAGTGAATGGGAATGGACCGAGCTTGCGCGGCCACTGCTCTCATTCATTTCTGTGGGGTGACGGAAATAACCGAGCCAGTGTGCCCTCCACCACTTTTCCCCGATCCATTCTCGGTGTTGTTCCCTAGAGTGTGCAAGCACGACCACTTCTACTGAATTGCAGGGTGGTCGTAACCCCTGGAAATGAGAAATGTATAATTCAATAGAAAAATGAATCAAGCCATCAAAGGAGGCAATATGGACAATCACAATACATTAGTAAGTGCCTTGCATTAACTTTCTCTTCATGATAAATGGAATTTGCTGAAGTCAGACAACCCCTTTAAAACTTGCATACATTGCTTTGAAAACTCCCCTTTACTACCATATACGAAAACTTTATGGATAGGTATTTATACATTTTTGGTAATCCATCCTGCTCTGTCAGGGATTATGAATATCTGGAATACAGCTGATAAGATCTTCAGCTCAATCGCTGTAGGAATGGAGACCATGAGGAGATATGAAGTACAGAGAGGAGGTGGGGATGTGGCTGATGAAGAGAAGCAGCTCTTGTATGCAGTCTCTATTACTACAGTCTGTCCTGTCCGTCCTCTCTGTACTTCATGTCTCCTCATGAACTCCATTCCCACAGAGATTCAGATGAAGATTTTATCAGCTGTATTCAGTATCATAATCCCTGACAAGCAGACAGAAGGATGAGGCAGCTCTTGAGCTCAGTGTTGTGAAGTAACTTTTCCTCCTGTGTGATTAAGACAAGTTTTGTGTCCACTAATAGGACGGCGGCCATTTTGTTTCTCCTAATGATTGCTCCATAGACAAAATGAGCCATTATAACTAATTAACCACCTCCGGACCGCCTAACGCAGGATCGCGTTCCGGAGGTGGCAGCCCTGCGCACAGTCACGCATATACGCGTCATCTCGCGAGACTTCCTGTGAACGCGCGCACACAGGCGCGCGCGCTCACAGGATCGGAAGGTAAGAGAGTTGATCTCCAGCCTGCCAGCGGCGATCGTTCGCTGGCAGGCTGGAGATGTGTTTTTTTTAACCCCTAACAGGTATATTAGACGCTGTTTTGATAACAGCGTCTAATATACCTGCTACCTGGTCCTCTGATGGTCCCCTTTGTTTGAATCGACCACCAGAGGACACAGGTAGCTCAGTAAAGTAGCACCAAGCACCACTACACTACACCCCCCCCCCCGTCACTTATTAACCCCTTATTAGCCCCTGATCACCCCTGATCACCCCATATAGACTCCCTGATCACCCCCCTGTCATTGATTACCCCCCTGTCATTGATCAACCCCCTGTAAAGCTCCATTCAGACGTCCGCATGATTTTTACGGATCCAATGATAGATGGATCGGATCCGCAAAACGCATCCGGACGTCTGAATGAAGCCTTACAGGGGCGTGATCAATGACTGTGGTGATCACCCCATATAGACTCCCTGATCACCCCCCTGTCATTGATTACCCCCCTGTCATTGATTACCCCCCTGTAAAGCTCCATTCAGACGTCCGCATGATTTTTACGGATCCACTGATAGATGGATCGGATCCGCAAAACGCATCCGGACGTCTGAATGAAGCCTTACAGGGGCATGATCAATGACTGTGGTGATCACCCCATATAGACTCCCTGATCACCCCCCTGTAAAGCTCCATTCAGATGTCCGCATGATTTTTACGGATGCACTGATACATGGATCGGATCCGCAAAACGCATCCGGTCGTCTGAATGAAGCCTTACAGGGGCATGATCAATGACTGTGGTGATCACCCCCCTGTCATTGATTACCCCCCTGTAAAGCTCCATTCAGATGTCCGCATGATTTTTACGGATGCACTGATAGATGGATCGGATCCGCAAAACGCATCCGGACGTCTGAATGAAGCCTTACAGGGGCATGATCAATGACTGTGGTGATCACCCCATATAGACTCCCTGATCACCCCCCTGTCATTGATTACCCCCCTGTCATTGATTACCCCCCTGTAAAGCTCCATTCAGACGTCCGCATGATTTTTACGGATGCACTGATAGATGGATCGGATCCGCAAAACGCATCCGGACGTCTGAATGAAGCCTTACAGGGGCATGATCAATGACTGTGGTGATCACCCCATATAGACTCCCTGATCACCCCCCTGTCATTGATTACCCCCCTGTCATTGATTACCCCCCTGTAAAGCTCCATTCAGACGTCCGCATGATTTTTACGGATGCACTGATAGATGGATCGGATCCGCAAAACGCATCCGGACGTCTGAATGAAGCCTTACAGGGGCATGATCAATGACTGTGGTGATCACCCCATATAGACTCCCTGATCACCCCCCTGTCATTGATTACCCCCCTGTCATTGATTACCCCCCTGTAAAGCTCCATTCAGATGTCCGCATGATTTTTACGGATGCGCTGATAGATGGATCGGATCCGCAAAACGCATCCGGACGTCTGAATGAAGCCTTACACGGGCGTGATCAATGACTGTGGTTATCACCCCATATAGACTCCCTGATCACCCCCCTGTCATTGATCACCCCCCTGTCATTGATCAACCCCCCTGTCATTGATCAACCCCCCTGTCATTGATCAACCCCCCTGTCATTGATCACCCCCCTGTCATTGATCACCCCCCTGTCATTGATCACCCCTCTGTAAGGCTCCATTCAGATATTTTTTTGGCCCAAGTTAGCGGAATTTATTTATTTTTTTCTTACAAAGTCTCATATTCCACTAACTTGTGTCAAAAAATAAAATCTCACATGAACTCACCATACCCCTCACGGAATCCAAATGCGTAAAATTTTTTAGACATTTATATTCCAGACTTCTTCTCACGCTTTAGGGCCCCTAGAATGCCAGGGCAGTATAAATACCCCACATGTGACCCCATTTCGGAAAGAAGACACCCCCAGGTATTCCGTGAGGGGCATATTGAGTCCATGAAAGATTGAAATTTTTGTCCCAAGTTAGCGGAACGGGAGACTTTGTGAGAAAAAAATAAAAAATATCAATTTCCGCTAACTTGTGCCCAAAAAAAAATATTTCTATGAACTCGCCATGCCCCTCATTGAATACCTTGGGGTGTCTTCTTTCCAAAATGGGGTCACATGTGGGGTATTTATACTGCCCTGGCATTCTAGGGGCCCCAAAGCGTGAGAAGAAGTCTGGTATCCAAATGTCTAAAAATGCCCTCCTAAAAGGAATTTGGGCACCTTTGCGCATCTAGGCTGCAAAAAAGTGTCACACATCTGGTATCGCCGTACTCAGGAGAAGTTGGGGAATGCGTTTTGGGGTGTCATTTTACATATACCCATGCTGGGTGAGAGAAATATCTTGGTCAAATGCCAACTTTGTATAAAAAAATGGGAAAAGTTGTCTTTTGCCAAGATATTTCTCTCACCCAGCATGGGTATATGTAAAATGACACCCCAAAACACATTCCCCAACTTCTCCTGAATACGGCGATACCACATGTGTGACACTTTTTTGCAGCCTAGGTGGGCAAAGGGGCCCATATTCCAAAGAGCACCTTTTGGATTTCACAGGTCATTTACCTACTTACCACACATTAGGGCCCCTGGAAAATGCCAGGGCAGTATAACTACCCCACAAGTGACCCCATTTTGGAAAGAAGACACCCCAAGGTATTCCGTGAGGGGCATGGCGAGTTCCTAGAATTTTTTATTTTTTGTCACAAGTTAGTGGAAAATGCTTATTTTTTTTTATTTTTTTTTTTTCATACAAAGTCTCATATTCCACTAACTTGTGACAAAAAATAAAAAGTTCCATGAACTCACTATGCCCATCAGCGAATACCTTGGGGTCTCTTCTTTCCAAAATGGGGTCACTTGTGGGGTAGTTATACTGCCCTGGCATTCTAGGGGCCCAAATGTGTGGTAAGGAGTTTGAAATCAAATTCTGTAAAAAATGACCTGTGAAATCCGAAAGGTGCTCTTTTGAATATGGGCCCCTTTGCCCACCTAGGCTGCAAAAAAGTGTCACACATCTGGTATCTCCGTAATCGGGAGAAGTTGGGGAATGTGTTTTGGGGTGTCATTTTACATATACCCATGCTGGGTGAGAGAAATATCTTGGCAAAAGACAACTTTTCCCATTTTTTTATACAAAGTTGGCATTTGACCAAGATATTTATCTCACCCAGCATGGGTATATGTAAAAAGACACCCCAAAACACATTCCTCAACTTCTCCTGAATACAGAGATACCAGATGTGTGACACTTTTTTGCAGCCTAGGTGGGCAAAGGGGCCCACATTCCAAAGAGCACCTTTCGGATTTCACAGGTCATTTACCTACTTACCACACATTTGGGCCCCTAGAATGCCAGGGCAGTATAACTACCCCACAAGTGACCCCATTTTGGAAAGAAGAGACCCCAAGGTATTCGCTGATGGGCATAGTGAGTTCATGGAAGTTTTTATTTTTTGTCACAAGTTTGTGGAATATGAGACTTTGTATGAAAAAAAAAAAAAAAAATCATCATTTTCCACTAACTTGTGACAAAAAATAAAAATTCTAGGAACTCGCCATGCCCCTCACGGAATACCTTGGGGTGTCTTCTTTCCAAAATGGGGTCACTTGTGGGGTAGTTATACTGCCCTGGTATTCTAGGGGCCCAAATGTGTGGTAAGGAGTTTGAAATCAAATTCAGGAAAAAATGAGGAGTGAAATCCGAAAGGTGCTCTTTGGAATATGGGCCCCTTTGCCCACCTAGGCTGCAAAAAAGTGTCACACATCTGGTATCCCCGTACTCAGGAGAAGTTGAGGAATGTGTTTTGGGGTGTCTTTTTACATATACCCATGCTGGGTGAGATAAATATCTTGGTCAAATGCCAACTTTGTATAAAAAAATGGGAAAAGTTGTCTTTTGCCAAGATATTTCTCTCACCCAGCATGGGTATATATAAAATGACACCCCAAAACACATTCCTCAACTTCTCCTGAATACAGAGATACCAGATGTGTGACACTTTTTTGCAGCCTAGGTGGGCAAAGGGGCCCACATTCCAAAGAGCACCTTTCGGATTTCACAGGTCATTTACCTACTTACCACACATTTGGGCCCCTAGAATGCCAGGGCAGTATAACTACCCCACAAGTGACCCCATTTTGGAAAGAAGAGACCCCAAGGTATTCGCTGATGGGCATAGTGAGTTCATGGAAGTTTTTATTTTTTGTCACAAGTTTGTGGAATATGAGACTTTGTATGAAAAAAAAAAAAAAAAAAAAAAAATCATCATTTTCCACTAACTTGTGACAAAAAATAAAAAATTCTAGGAACTCGCCATGCCCCTCACGGAATACCTTGGGGTGTCTTCTTTCCAAAATGGGGTCACTTGTGGGGTAGTTATACTGCCCTGGTATTCTAGGGGCCCAAATGTGTGGTAAGGAGTTTGAAATCAAATTCAGGAAAAAATGAGGAGTGAAATCCGAAAGGTGCTCTTTGGAATATGGGCCCCTTTGCCCACCTAGGCTGCAAAAAAGTGTCACACATCTGGTATCCCCGTACTCAGGAGAAGTTGAGGAATGTGTTTTGGGGTGTCTTTTTACATATACCCATGCTGGGTGAGATAAATATCTTGGTCAAATGACAACTTTGTATAAAAAAATGGGAAAAGTTGTCTTTTGCCAAGATATTTCTCTCACCCAGCATGGGTATATATAAAATGACACCCCAAAACACATTCCTCAACTTCTCCTGAATACAGAGATACCAGATGTGTGACACTTTTTTGCAGCCTAGGTGGGCAAAGGGGCCCACATTCCAAAGAGCACCTTTCGGATTTCACAGGTCATTTACCTACTTACCACACATTTGGGCCCCTAGAATGCCAGGGCAGTATAACTACCCCACAAGTGACCCCATTTTGGAAAGAAGAGACCCCAAGGTATTCGCTGATGGGCATAGTGAGTTCATGGAAGTTTTTATTTTTTGTCACAAGTTTGTGGAATATGAGACTTTGTATGAAAAAAAATAAAAATAAAAAATCATCATTTTCCACTAACTTGTGACAAAAAATAAAAAATTCTAGGAACTCGCCATGCCCCTCACGGAATACCTTGGGGTGTCTTCTTTCCAAAATGGGGTCACTTGTGGGGTAGTTATACTGCCCTGGTATTCTAGGGGCCCAAATGTGTGGTAAGGAGTTTGAAATCAAATTCAGGAAAAAATGAGGAGTGAAATCCGAAAGGTGCTCTTTGGAATATGGGCCCCTTTGCCCACCTAGGCTGCAAAAAAGTGTCACACATCTGGTATCCCCGTACTCAGGAGAAGTTGAGGAATGTGTTTTGGGGTGTCTTTTTACATATACCCATGCTGGGTGAGATAAATATCTTGGTCAAATGACAACTTTGTATAAAAAAATGGGAAAAGTTGTCTTTTGCCAAGATATTTCTCTCACCCAGCATGGGTATATATAAAATGACACCCCAAAACACATTCCCCACCTTCTCCTGAGTACGGAGATACCAGATGTGTGACACTTTTTTGCAGCCTAGGTGGGCAAAGGGGCCCATATTCCAAAGAGCACCTTTCGGATTTCACAGGTCATTTTTTACAGAATTTGATTTCAAACTCCTTACCACACATTTGGGCCCCTAGAATGCCAGGGCAGTATAACTACCCCACAAGTGACCCCATTTTGGAAAGAAGAGACCCCAAGGTATTCGCTGATGGGCATAGTGAGTTCATAGAACTTTTTATTTTTTGTCACAAGTTAGTGGAATATGAGACTTTGTAAGAAAAAAAAAAAGAAAAAAATCATCATTTTCCGCTAACTTGTGACAAAAAATAAAAAGTTCTATGAACTCACTATGCCCATCAGCGAATACCTTAGGGTGTGTACTTTCAGAAATGGGGTCATTTGTGGGGTGTTTGTACTGTCTGGGCATTGTAGAACCTCAGGAAACATGACAGGTGCTCAGAAAGTCAGAGCTGCTTCAAAAAGCGGAAATTCACATTTTTGTACCATAGTTTGTAAATGCTATAACTTTTACCCAAACCATTTTTTTTTTACCCAAACATTTTTTTTTTATCAAAGACATGTAGAACTATAAATTTAGAGCAAAATTTCTATATGGATGTCGTTTTTTTTTGCAAAATTTTACAACTGAAAGTGAAAAATGTCATTTTTTTGCAAAAAAATCGTTAAATTTCGATTAATAACAAAAAAAGTAAAAATGTCAGCAGCAATGAAATACCACCAAATGAAAGCTCTATTAGTGAGAAGAAAAGGAGGTAAAATTCATTTGGGTGGTAAGTTGCATGACCGAGCAATAAACGGTGAAAGTAGGGTAGGTCAGAAGTGTAAAAAGTGGCCTGGTCTTTCAGGGTGTTTAAGCACTGGGGGCTGAGGTGGTTAAAGATATTTGGGAATATATTTATAATAAAGTAATATTTAAGTACTTTCATTTTCTTAATTCCTGGACAACCCCTTTAAGTTTCTTGCATATAGTAGCATGTTCAAAGAGAGCATCTAGACACGCTTGCCCTGCATCCTCCCATACATTACATTTCCCTTGTCCTCAATGGAAGCTGGTGAAAGATAAAAGACCTTTGAGCATCGTATTAATGCTATTAGTTTGGTAGCGCACGTGAAATGTATTGTTCCTGTCACACTGACCATTCTGATATTATTTTTTTCACCATAGCAGAAATGAAGCAGTAAATGTAACATCTGACTATCTCAAGTATCTGACAAAAGAAAGGTTAGTCACATAGAGGCTGCCCCGAGATTGCCTGGAACAGGCGGCTATGAGTCATGGACAATGGTGAGCTAGTAGAATAACGTGACCAGTGTGAGAATGGACCAGACTTCCTCTTACATGCACATACATTCATGTTGCTTGAAGATCTCCAGTGAACCTTACCCTAAGCCAACCGTCACAATCAGTTAAAAGGGTTGTCCAGCCAAGGAGCCTTTAAAACCTATCCAAAAAAAAAAAAAAAAAAAAAAAAGCATTCACCGGCTAGTGATGTGCCATTCCAGCACGTGACCTCCGGCCGCACTGATTACGTGACCAAGCCTCTTCTGGTCCAATGGGAACTCAAAGCTGCTGGGAACGGGGCTGCGGTGTGGAAATGGTGGGACAGCTGACAGTTTTATTTTATTTTTTTATGAGCACTGGTTCCAAGGATTGGAGGACAGAAGTTACCAGGTACACTGAGCTAATTTTACTCAATGTCCTTAGGCACTATTATAAAACCGTCTCCAAATCCAGATCTTTTCCTTTTATTTTCGAAAATCAACTAAGCTAAACCTGTCCTACACTTCACACACCCATCATCATCATTACGGCCATGCTTCAAGCCTTTTATTCAATTTAGTTCCCACAGAAATCCTCAGAGAGGTGGAGACAGCAGCAGGTTAATTTAAGCTTCTGAGTCATTTTTCACTCCGCAGTGATATTTTTGGGTACCTATGTGCTCAGGGGCTGGTATATATTATATACATGTATATGGTAAGCGACAGACTTGTCTGGAAGTCAGACAAAGAAATGTAATAAAGGCAAATAATGATAAGTCATTCTCTACTGTACAGAGCAGACTGTATGGCATTATAATGGTTGATGCGGCCACAGTTGATAATGTTGATGTTCATGAAAGAGAAGGGGCCACATAACTACAGCGTGTCCATGGCACCATCGTTACCTTGTCATCTGAAACATTGCAAGAGTGGCTTTTTGGCACTTCTTCCCCAGCACCCAACACTTAGGGTACATAGTGGCACAGCGGTTAGCGTTACTGCTACTGAAATGCTGAGGTCTTGATGTGCCCTAGACCTCATAATACCACCGCAGCCAGTTGCCGATTTCAGCGTTTTATGGCACAAGATGGCTGAGGCCAGTGATTGGCTGCCACGTAGGGTATATGGCTATGTTAAACACAGACTGAATGGGAGGGTCTGGAGTGGCGGCCCTGAAAATGGTTAGGAATTAACTGTTCAGTGTAGGATTTATTTATTTTATTTTAAGCACATATTAGTGCCATTGGAGACGTTTTTAAATAAGTCTGACAATCCCGTTAAACTATGAGACCCAAAGGGCACAGAGAGCGCTACTAGTGATGATCATTTCTGTAAAGCACTATGGAATATGTTGGCGCTATATAAATAAATTAAACAGCACACTTACCTTCCATTCAGAAACATGGGCTTAAGAGTCAAACACACACAAAGGGGAAGATTTATCATCACCCTGTGCCAATTCTTTGGTGTAAAAAAAATTGCTAATCTCATGTTTGTGACTTTTTAAATGCCACATGTGACACATTTTGCACTTTCCGCGCCACTTTCTGAAATGGTGACATGGTGAGGCTGGGGCCCGCCGCTTTTATCTTCACCTGTTTTCAGGTGCAACTGAAGACCAAAATCTATGGCAGCTCCGAGCTAATGTAGATTTCATTCTGGGGTATGGACAACCAGAGTATGCGCCCAATTAATGATAAGGCCTGCACGCGTCATAAATTAGTCGTATTCTCCAGCAGCTCAGGAGATTTCAAAGACAGGCGTAAAATGCTGGCCTATGATAAATCTCCCCCATGGAGTCTATGAAGTCAGCATTTCTTGTGTGAAGGCAATGGGTCCATCCTGAGCTGAAGCTCTCCTCTTCATTGGGCCCCTACTAGTCATAAGTCCTAAGGGCTCATTCACATGACCATATGAATGATGTTGCGGAATGTACCCGGGCCGGTATCCGTGTTTTACAGATCCACAAAACGCTACGGTCGTGTGAATGTAGCCTGATTCTATACAAGTCCTTGTTCTGAGGAGTCATCATGTGACAGAACTGTAACCTATCATTAATGAAGGGGCGCCTGGACTTATTAATGTGCTCATGTTGTACATTAGGTGCTTTATTAATATGCTGCCGACCAGGATGACCTTCGTCTGTGTAGAGGTCGATGCTAGGATAACGTCAATGGATAGGCTGGAATCACTGGACGAACCAGAAAAATCAATGCCTGCACTCAATAATGATTACAAAGTTCTAAAAATAAATAAAAATATATCTTCACATACAATAAACCAGAGCATGCTTCATTTATTTGCATCATGGACTATTGATGTACTGTCTATTCTGTAAGCATGTCTGCATCAAAAAAATGGGGGTAAAATATCACACACAGCTCAAACATAGATGACCTTCCTGAATCTTTATTGTGCCTCTCAGACTAAACATTGGAGTGAGGGAGGCTGTCAGCATGGTTGATTGGTCTATGGGATTGACTACCTAGGACAGAGGCACAACATGCAGCTCCCTGAAGTATAATCTAGAACCGTGTTTCTCAACTCCAGTCCTCAGGGCCCACCTACCAGTCACGATTTGAGAATATCCCACAGAAAGGACCCGTGTTAGGTCCTGATGCACTGACACTAATTATACCACCTGCTCAATACTAAGGAAATCCTGAAAACATGGCCGGCAGGTGGGCCCTGAGGACCGGAGTTGAGGAACACTGATCTAGAAAGCCTCACCCCCAACTCATACCTCATTTAGAGCACCTCCGATTACTCGGGTCTTGGGTCTCCTCAGACACCAGGGCTTGGGTACTCCGCAACCCCAAGGGGTTTACCAAGTTACTGTACATTTTCAAATAGATCAACTAAAGGGATCTTCTTAAATTAATAAAGAAAATTCAAGTCACCTTCTCAGGCCCTCCAATTCAGTGCCCCCCACTAGGCTGCAGCCATGACGTATTGTTTTGGCTGTAGCGGTGAATTCCCGTAAACTGCTGCAGCCAATCATTGGCCTCTGCAATGTACAGCATAAGACCTCTGAGGTCAGTGATTGGCTGCAGCTGTATATGGGACATCACTGCTGCAGTCAAAACCATATGTTATGGCTGCAGCCTTGCAGAGGGGACCTAGCATCAGTGCTGGATTGAAAAGGGCTAGGTAGGGGAGGTAAAAATATATTTTTTAATTATTTTAAGAATGTTCCCGCATTTCACCCAAACCTCTTTAAACCTTGCCTTAGGGAAACACCTCCCTAACATATCTGTTTTGGTAACTACCTTGCATTCCCCATGTAACAGAAATTCTGAAGCATCTATTCTTATGACTCTATGTTGTGCCATTCCTTTATTATTCCTGCTAGAATTTATGAATGCATTACTAGCAGTTTGCAACAAAGGTTCAGATGGGTGTTACCAGTTGAGGGGTGTTTGTGCACAGTCTGACATTATCCAATTAATGCTGTCAGTGTCAGACTGTGCAGGGACACCCCCCAGCTGGTTAACACCCATCTATACCTTTGTTGAAAACGGATAGCAATTCATTTATAACTAATAGTAGGAATAAAAGAATGACAACACGGAGTTATAAGAATAGATTCTCCAGAATTATTATTACATGGTCCACATTACGGCCCCTTTCAGACAAGTGAGTGTCACGCTATGGACTCGCGGCGTGAGTACAGGGAGTGCAGAATTATTAGGCAAATGAGTATTTTGACCACATCATCCTCTTTATGCATGTTGTCTTACTCCAAGCTGTATAGGCTCGAAAGCCTACTACCAATTAAGCATATTAGGTGATGTGCATCTCTGTAATGAGAAGGGGTGTGGTCTAATGACATCAACACCCTATATTAGGTGTGCATAATTATTAGGCAACTTCCTTTCCTTTGGCAAAATGGGTCAAAAGAAGGACTTGACAGGCTCAGAAAAGTCAAAAATAGTGAGATATCTTGCAGAGGGATGCAGCACTCTTAAAATTGCAAAGCTTCTGAAGCGTGATCATCGAACAATCAAGCGTTTCATTCAAAATAGTCAACAGGGTCGCAAGAAGCGTGTGGAAAAACCAAGGCGCAAAATAACTGACCATGAACTGAGAAAAGTCAAGCGTGCAGCTGCCAAGATGCCACTTGCCACCAGTTTGGCCATATTTCAAGACTGATTTTTCTAAGCTTTTATGGACTGATGAAATGAGAGTGAGTCTTGATGGGCCAGATGGATGGGCCCGTGGCTGGATTGGTAAAGGGCAGAGAGCTCCAGTCCTACTCAGACGCCAGCAAGGTGGAGGTGGAGTACTGGTTTGGGCTGGTATCATCAAAGATGAGCTTGTGGGGCCTTTTCGGGTTGAGGATGGAGTCAAGCTCAACTCCCAGTCCCACTGCCAGTTTCTGGAAGACACCTTCTTCAAGCAGTGGTACGGGAAGAAGTCTGCATCCTTCAAGAAAAACATGATTTTCATGCAGGACAATGCTCCATCACACGCGTCCAAGTACTCCACAGCGTGGCTGGCAAGAAAGGGTATAAAAGAAGAAAATCTAATGACATGGCCTCCTTGTTCACCTGATCTGAACCCCATTGAGAACCTGTGGTCCATCATCAAATGTGAGATTTACAAGGAGGGAAAACAGTACACCTCTCTGAACAGTGTCTGGGAGGCTGTGGTTGCTGCTGCACGCAATGTTGATGGTGAACAGATCAAAACACTGACAGAATCCATGGATGGCAGGCTTTTGAGTGTCCTTGCAAAGAAAGGTGGCTATATTGGTCACTGATTTGTTTTTGTTTTGTTTTTGAATGTCAGAAATGTATATTTGTGAATGTTGAGATGTTATATTGGTTTCACTGGTAAAAATAAATAATTGAAATGGGAATATATTTGTTTTTTGTTAAGTTGCCTAATAATTATGCACAGTAATAGTCACCTGCACACACAGATATCCCCCTAAAATAGCTAAAACTAAAAACAAACTAAAAACTACTTCCAAAAATATTCAGCTTTGATATTAATGAGTTTTTTGGGTTCATTGAGAACATGGTTGTTGTTCAATAATAAAATTAATCCTCAAAAATACAACTTGCCTAATAATTCTGCACTCCCTGTATAAGACAGCTCCCGTCCTGACCTCCCAGCACTGACGGGGTTGCATAGCATTATATTGATTTATGATGCTATGTAACCCTTACAGTTCTGGAATGTATTGTATAACACTGGCAGGGTTACATAGCATCATAAATCAATATAATGCTATAAAACGTTGGGAGGTCAGGACGGGAGCTGCTGCATACTCACGCTGCGAGTCCGATGCATGGAACTTGCTCGTCTGAAAGGGGCCTAAAACACCACTTCACAGAGTAACCTGTGTGTTACCTGAGTAATAGGAGTCATTTTCAAGGAGAATGTTATTAATCAATTATACAGAAAAAATAACGATAAAATGAGATGTTGCTATTTCCCCTTTAGTCTTCACCATTGAAGGGGTTAAGTGTCTTGGCTGAGATATCAGCAGTCTAAGTGGACAGACCTGCTTGGCAGCATAGAGACATATGGCAAAGAAAAACACGAAGGGGGGACTATAAAAACAATGCATTCAGATAGGCAAACATGCATTCTGGAGCTTTTAGAAGTTATTGCTCAAGGCTCATGACTGCTTTGTTCAAATACCCAAGATCAGTTTCCTTCTTAATGCACTTGGCAGCTCCCTGGTGAAACGCATCAGAGGCTCAGTTGGCAATCTAGACCTGTGCCAGAAGGAGATTTTGCGGCTTTCTTTGGGAAGTAATGTTGTCTGCTTATTACAGCGCAGCTCTTTAAATCCCGGCATTGTGGGTGTCAGCCTCTAGGCCCTGCCAGCCCTCCGTGTGGCTGAGGACAAATCACTTTGTGGGCTGAATATCAAGCTATTTGTTTCAGTGCAGGCTGACATTTATTTGGTATCCCCCATTCAGCTCTACATGTCAGGTATAATAAACATTTCAGAGGCGAGCCATGGCAGTGCCAGCTACAGCTCGGGGCTGTCAGGTAGGAATGACTGGGCGCAAGAAAGCAATATAACTCAATGAGAGGAAGCATAGCCGTGCTCCATCAAGAGATGCGACCAAACTGTGACATGTCTGATGAGAGATGGGGCCATGCAGAGCTCACACAAGCCTAGGCGCTTTCATGCACAGTCAAGTCACCAGGCCAAAAAGTACCTAGAGTAATCAGCATTGAAAGACTGAAGAACTCTAATTATTATTATTATTATTCAGTATTAAAGCGCCATTCATTACATGGCGCCTAATGACCTGTACAACCAGCTTCAGATGTTGCACATTACTGTCCTGCCCCAGCAAATCTACAGGCCTGCCCTTATAGTCAGTGAGTCCACCAAGACTAGAGGGGGGGGGGGGGGAGGTCTACTGGTGGAGGTTACCAGAAATCTCAATGAGGGCCTCCTCACTCCTTCCCTTTAACATGATTATTTACAAGTGTACAACAGTAATGGTGAAATAGCAGATTCATTTAAGGGAGGGGGGTTCCATGAGATAACTGCTGGACCAAAATTTGGTCTAATACAAAAAGTAGACCTATCCCTCCAAGGCCTCATGCACACAACCGTATCTATTTTGCAGTAGAAATGGCTATTCTTGTCCCCAAATGGACTAGAACATGTTCTATAATTTGCAGAACGGCCACACGGATAAGATCCATGTGCTTTCTGCATTTTTTTGTGGACCTACAGAAATGAATATGTCTGTGTACGATCAGCAAAAAAGTGGATCAGACAAGGACCAAAACTATGGTTGTGTGCGTGAGGCCTAAATTATGTTCACTGTCTAAGGGCTAGGAAGCCCCCTTTCCCCGCCAAGGCCCCTTCAAAACAGCTGATCAGCAGGGATGCCAGACCAAAACCACAGCAGAAAAGTTCCAGCACTATTGAAGATTCTGTTGCTTTGTCTTTATTTTAGGTAACAAATTACATCATGTGGACACCAACCCCCCTTCCCCCCGCACATTGATGCGTTTCGAACTATACCGTTCTTAGTCTGAACCAAAACTAGTCTTATATTGAAGAGCAATTCTTAAAGAGGCATTCCAGTTAGTAAAAGTGGGACCCTCACAGATGTTAGGAACAGAGGTCCTTGTCCAACATGGGAATGGAGCGGTAGGTTCAGCATGCACACGACCGCTACATTCATCTTTAGGAGACTGCCGGAGACAGATGAGTAGATCTCTCAGTTATCTCCAGCATCCCAGTTCGACCAGCAGCTCTATTCAAACGGGGGCCAAGAACTTCCTTACTAGGGGGATTTCAGCAGTCAGACCCCAACCGATCTAACAGTTACTTCTTATAACTGGAATACCCCCTTTAAAACCTGAATAATTCCTTTAAAAGCAATTACTTAGTTCAATTCATGCCACTTGTTTTGGATGGTAGTGAGAGCCATGGTTGATGAGTAAAGCTTACTGAGGAACCCCATTTTCGTCTTTCTCACGTGACAGGAATGAATCATATATTCTGTAAAATTCTGTCTTAACAAGGAACTGATACCAAGTGTCACACTGTTTATACAAAACTGCCCTAAGAATTCCACCTTTATACTAAATGCTGAATAACGACAGTAAAATATGTGACAATGTGCAGACAAAAACATGTTTTCATGTCATGTTGTCTTCCGCCTCAAAAACTTTGTAGAGTAGTCATCTTATCCCACTAGACACAAGTGAAGTCCACATGGCCTTCAAGCAGGGTTCTGCGGGAATGGGGAGCATCCTCAGATTCGGAGACACCCCATCGCAGATGCAGAACAAATCCTGCCTTGATAGAACTTCCTCCAGGATTCCCCACGTGTAGCACCACTGTTTCCTCCACAAGAAGCATTTCTCCATAGTACGACATACAATATGGCACACCACAACTTTTTTCCCCAGATTCCGTAAGATTTTGTGTGTCAAATGGGTACATTTCGGACCCATTTGTATAGGTATCATATTTAGAATCCATTTGACATGGAACCTGAATTCAGTGGTCTGCATGTGACCTGACAAGGTGAACGTAGTAACATAGCAAGGCTGAAAAAAACACATACTTCCACACAGTTCAACCTATTAGTCTTCAAGGCTGACCCAGACGAAAAATAACTGAAATGGGTGGAGGAAATGCTCAAAAACCCCAAACACTGTGGCGTGTTTATAACCGGGGGAGCAATTCCTCCGCATGTGATCCGTTGCTAACGGCAATCCCTAGCAAAAATGCATACAATGGAGGATGTCGGCAGCGGACAACATGCACCACAGGAGCATCCTACACAAGATGGAAAAAAAGTGTGGAAACAAATATAAAAATACGTAAATCACTGCAAAAGGTGCACCACAATGATATGCAACTGACAACACTGGCTAATCCCTCAAGCTGATGTTAAGAACTGAGACTTTAGCCAATGTATTCCTGTCAGGAACACATCGGAGCCCTTTTGCACCACCGTCAAGGTATCTCAGTGTGGCATGGGTTCCTACCACTAGACTACCTACGGTGTGTGAACATGGTCTGAGAGGTGCTGAGATACAACTTACAGCCAAGCTCCCACATACCTCCATAGTGAGATCACTCAGGTAGTGGGAGAGATGAATACATTGGCTAAAGTCTCAGTTCTTAACATCAGCTTGAGGGATTAGCCAGTGTTGTCAGTTGCATATCATTGTGGTGCACCTTTCGCAGTGATTTATGACCCAGACGAAGGCAAAAAAAAAAAACTAATGAAGCTGAAGCCAATTTTCTTCATCTAAGAGCAACAAAACCTTTCCCGACTCAAGATCCGGCAATCAGAATAACTCCCTGGATCAACGACCATTCTCCAGAAATCTAGCAACTATATCCTGTAATATTATTACACTCCAGAAATACATCCAGGCCCCTCTTGAACTCTTTCAGTGACTCACCATCACCAGATCCTCAGGCAGAGAGCTCCATAGTCTCACTGCTCTTACCGTAAAAAGTGTAGAAACTTTCTTTCCTATAGACATAGAAGATGTCCCCTTGTTGTAGACACTTGCTTGACAAAAAAATCCCTGACCAGTATGTTTAATGCAAATCACAATGAATTATTACTGACTCATCAGATTACCAAATAAAGGTCATCCTAATGACATGATTACAATTAGTCACTAATAGAAATTTCTGATGTTGTCTGATAAGGTCTTCTCCAATTAAATCACTCAATCTCGTCTACTTATCTAATTTTTTTGGCAGTGCTGTTGAAATTAGAGACATTAGATTTTTCATAAGATACAATTGTTAAGAAGATGTTTGAGATTCCAAGAAGTCAACAGATTGAAATCATGAGAAAGCCAAAACATATATCACCAAAGCCCCACTGCTCCAGGATGGATCCCTTTGTTTTCCTACAGAACATTCCCGTGACTGATGCGACCAATCACTGGGCTTAGTGTTGAGCCTAACAAGTACGGCATGAAACCTAGGAGGCCAGAGATTGTCTGCAGGAGCCAGGTGGATGTACTGGCAAGTGACTGCTGCAGGAAAATAACCATAGACTGGTGGGAATGACCAGAGTGATGGCGCCTGGAGCGGCGATATATATATAAAGGCTACTTTTACACTAGCGTTTTGGTTTCCGTTTGTGAGATCCGTCTTGGGCTCTCACAAGCGGTCCAAAACTGATTCGTTTTGCCCTAATGCATTCTGAATGGAAAAGGATCCGCCTCCGTTCAGTCACCATTCCACTCTGGAGGCAGACACCTGACAAAGCGGAGCCAAACGGATCCGTCCTGGCACACAATGAAAGTCAATGGGGACGGATCCGTTTTCTCTGACACAATCTGGTACAATAGAAAACGGATCCGTCCCCCTATTGATTTTCAATGGTGTTCAAGATAACTTCGCCTACAGAATTGCCCTAATGCATTCTGAATAGAAAAGGATCCGCTCAGAATGCATCAGTTTGCCTCCGCTCTGGAGGCGGACACCTGACAAAGCAGAGCCAAACGGAAATTTTTCCCATCATTTTAACATATACAAAAAACGTATACGTTTTACTGATGCCTCAGACTGATGCCATACAGTGGCATCCGTTCACCATAGAGTTCTACTGTCAAGGTAATTTTTCTTTACCATTGTAAAAAAAAGCATATACATTTTTTTTTTTACCAGACTGTGCAGGATACAAGAACGTGGTGTGCTGCATTTTTTGTAACGTATACATCAAACGGAGGCATAAAACGTGATAAGAACCCACCCTATGAAGCATACTGTTTCCTATTAGTCCCTGTTCTCAATGAGGATCACAATCCATGTTCTGTAGATTGACCAGCAATGCAAAGCAACCACTGAGCCACCATTCTGTCCACAAAATGTCCCTGGAACCTGCGTACTGTATGCGAAAAGACATCCATGCCATCATAGACATATAAAACATATAGTATATGTTTAGAACACACCTTGCGCCAATTCGTGGCATGTGGGAGCGGTATAAAAGCCAGATTGACCGCAACATTTTTTAGCTACGTGAAATCTCAAAAATCGGATCAAGTCCTGTAGGATGGTTGTGTGATGCCTCCTGTTAGTCGACGTGCCACTTGTCGAAAACTGAGAGGGACAGAATCCTTGACCTCAGACACCTTGGTTTATCATTTTAGCAGATTGCTATGTGCCTAGGCCGAGGTGTCAGCACTGTTCAACGCTGTGTGTCCCACTGGTTGAGAGAAGGATGAACAGGAATGACAGCATAAAAATAACGGCACACCGACTATGTATAGCACTGGGAGATCTACAGGAAGCAAATGCCTGTAGCCATTTAACAAGAGCGGTAGGGAAATTCTAAACTCTTAGACAATCCAGCCGAAGGATGATCATTCGGTTGGGCGTATATGAGCCATTTGCTATTTCTGTCTGCACACCTCAATATCAGCAAGGACACATCATATATATATATAGAATAGCACCTTGTAAACTTTCACTTACATGTATGTCTTATCGGGAAAGCCAACATTTCTCTCATTATTACACGGAAAAACAAAGCGAAGTGCACTGGCAGAAGTGAAGAAAGGAGGACTTTTACGTGGTTTTATGTTTTCGACCATGTTTCTTGATAAATTTGCACAAACATTTATAAAAGGAGGCTTTGTTATGTGTGCACACAGAAAATGTGCTAATTGCAAATATTATCCTGATAAGAGCACTTGTAATCTTTCTTTTAAGTAAGGATACAGACTACATCCACTATTTTCCGGATGATAATATGCCTTTATCATCAAAGACTGAGGGCTAGTCTGAAATAAAGCAAACCTCCTCTCTGTTAGACTATGTTCACATAGCATTTTATTCTGTGCATTCGTCAACAGTTTCCAACCGAAATGAGTCTCTTTCTGGGCTTCAACGAGCTGGCATACTTTTTGGTTTTTAAAGGGGTTGCTCCATGATAGCTTAGACTAGTTTCACACCAGCGCTAGGGATCTCTCTGCATTCCAGCGTTTCCGGAAGCTTGAACGTCTCCGTCCGGCCCCATTAACCATAATACGCGCAGCAGTTTTCTTCCGGACAATTCTCTGTATTTTTGCCGGGTTGCGGACGGATCTCCACCAGTCCCCATTAGGCAAGGGCTACAAGGTGACACTGGTCACGCAACACCTGTATCGTTGAGTAGCAGTGATCCCACAGAAATGAATGGGATCGCCGCGGCAGTCGCAAGAAATCCAGCCGTGTTGGATTTCATGCGACTGCCGCAGCGATCCCATTCATTTCTATGGGATCACCGCTACTCACTGATCCTGGCCGCCAGGTGTCGCGTGACCAGTGTTGCCGTGTAGCCCTTGCCTTGTAGTTAATAAGGTCGGGCGGAGACATCCAAGCCTCCGGCAATACCAGAATGCAGAGAGATCTGGCAGGCTGTTCCCTGCTGGAACAGCCTACAGGATCCCCAGCGCTAGTGTGAAACTAGCCTTAACGCCTATCCACAGGACAGAGGATAACAATCTGATCAGCAGGGGTTTGACTGATAGAGCCCCCATCGATCACAAAGATGGGGGCCCATGTTCTCTGTTTGAGTGAAGAGGCAGACAAGCATGCATGTCCGCTGCTCCATTCAACTCTATGGGGTTGCTGCAGATAGCCAACTACAAGTTCTCCGCTAGCTTTGCATTTCAGTTTTTTTGCACATATTTCCAACTCCTAGTTCTTGCAGAAAGCTTTTAAGAATTTATGGCATTTAAAAATACCACGGATAAACCTTTCTGCAAACAAAAAGAAATGTCAAATGCCCTTCCATAGAGCAATCTCACGCAATATTTAAATTTAGATTGTTTCCCTATTTGTATTGTCTTGCTACAGACTAGAAGGTATGTCGTCCAAATGCTTCTGTAGATCCTGCCTAAGGACATATGATGCCATGGAAGGGTTAAAGAACAGATCGCAAAAGTTACTCGTACATGTTAGATTTTAAGTGGTGGATCCCTGGTGTGGATTTGAAGCCTCCAGATTGGCCTCACACAGCAGACTTCAGAATGGTCTCTTCAGAAGTTGGTCTCCCTTTCCCCACGGAAATTATTATGGACGCTCAGCCGAGTATGCAAGGTTATCGGGAAGTCTGAGAGATGGCTGCTGGCAGTTCACATCTGCACTTTTTTTTTCAAAATTAAAGCTCTGACAGATCTACCACCCCAGATACTGGAAAGAGCACTCTGTACGTAGCATGGAAAGTTCTCAGTGGAGAATTAGCCAACATCATAATTGATAGAAGACCCACAAGGCTCCTCAATTTCAAATACAACTAATAAACTTTTTTTTATCCACAACCAATAAACCAAACAGATCGTTCATAAATGTATGCAATGTTTGCACAGTGACTGAGTAAAGGTTGACGCCATTGTAGCCGCACTAGTAAAACTACTACTATTGCGGCTAGGCGCCACCCTGTGTGTGCTCCATTTCTCCATATCCTTCCTTCATGTGATTGTTGTGTCCAAGGTCCTGGCTAGGACCGAAATGTCAACCTTTACTCAGTCACTGTGCACACGTTCCATTTATGAACGATCTACCTTATGTAATGATTGTGGATAAATTCTCTCTCAACTGAAATCGAATTTGAGGAGGGCCATGGGTCTTCTAACACATGACAGAAGCCAACAACGTCCGATGGACCCCTTTGACTTATAATGAAGTCTGTCGGGTTCCATCAAGTGACCATCATTTAAGTGGATGTGTTTGCTGAGTTTAATTTACCCATTATACAGCTCTAACAAACTGCCAAGGTGAGTTGCATACTACTTCTACCTACTCCCTGAAATGGTCTATTAGATGACATGAAGGCACAAAGAGCTCTCAGAGATACCAGGAGCCTCAGACTCATTGCTCGGCAACTGCCCACTTGGCCGGCTCGGAGAGTAGTTGATAGCAGCTTTGTAGCCTCCTGAATTACCATTTACTTAGATCCCAATGGTTTAAGTTGAGTTTAGTAAAAAAAAATACCTGCCCCATGACATGCAAATCCAATCAAACTAATTTCCTTACTCAATTAAATACTTAAAGGGGTTATGCCATGACTGATGCAAAAAAAATCTAAATCAGACATCATATAGAACATGACAATCTCTTTCTAGAACCAGCCCTGCACCTCAAATGGATCCAGAGATCTCCCCATTAATTGCTCTTGTTGCACCCAAGCTCCACTCCTTTCTGTGGCCATCCCCTCCCTCACTGCTTTAATCAACAGGGCAAGGCAGTTGCCATAGAAAGGAGAAGAGCTTGGGTGCAACAAGAGCAATGGTGACCCCCTCATTGCAGCAAATACCTAATTTGCATACTAAGAAAAAGTATCATAACTCAGGAACAGAGCCTCAGATCTACCAAAGAAAAACTGTGTTTTAGGCCTCTTTCACACTACCATTTTTTTGTTTCCGTTTTGCGGGCCGTTTTTTGCGTTCCGTATACGGAACCATTCATTTCAATGGGTCCGCAAAAAAAACAGAATGTACTCCGTATGCATTCCGTTTCCGTACTTCCGTTTTTCCGTTCCGTTGAAAGATAGAACATGTCCTATATTTGGCCGCAAATCACGTTCCGTGGCTCCATTAAAGTCAATGGGTCAGCAAAAAAAACGGAATGCATACGGAAATGCATCCGTATGTCTTCCGTATCCGTTCCGTTTTTTGCGGAACCATCTATTGAAAATGTTATGCCCAGCCCAATTTTCTCTATGTAATTACTGTATACTGTATATGCCATACAGAAAAAGGGAACGGAAAAACTGAACCGAAATGGAAACACAACGGAAACAAAAAAACGGAACAACGGATCCGTAAAAAAACGGACCGCAAAACACTAAAATAGCCATACGGTCGTGTGCAGGAGGCCTAAATCAGGTGAACCACAGCTATGTGTCTATTCAAGCAGATTAATGGTGGCAAAATCCTTGTAATTGTTCATACAATGTCAAAAAACACAATGGATGAGATCGATCAAGACTGTGGTACTCCGGTCTTGATATCCCCAGTGCTGTCGGAGGAAGCAATTAACTTATGGCAAGCTGCAGGCCTCATCATTAATGTAGGTGCATCCACCAGCAGTCTGTGCACCTAAGCTGGAATATCGACCGTAGACTTTAGTCTTCATTTACGCAAATAAACTGGAGAAAAAGAAGATAAATGTGCGATAAATGTCACCATACCCTCTTTTGGAACATGGTGGGGGTGGAGTACATATGACAACTACTGAATTTAGTGACAGTAGTGCTTCAAAAGATATTGCACTGATTAGATGATTTTTCTAATGAAAAAGTGCTCCTTTCATAGCATAAATCAATGTGACTGCAGTTCTGACATGATCAGAAATTAAAATCGTACCAATAAATACGTGCGCGGTGCGCCGCATAATAAAATTAATTTAGCATGCCCAATTTCTGACTGATTCATCAGAAGACCTTTCATTTTGTTCCTACACATACGTTGTCCAATCCTCAAGTAGATCGGCAGAATTATTGGTGCATTCCCCATCATCTCTACTTTATATTTACTGGACTTTCCCTGTAAATCTGGCAAAGATGCAAAAACAATATTTTTAGATTGAAAACTGATGGCTTTAAAAGGGAACCTGTCATGTTAAACATGGTGCATGAGCTGAAGGTATCATGCTATAGAGCAGGAGGAGCTGAGACGATTCAAGTGAATGGGTCCGCAGCCGTGATGCGTGGTGCACACGGCCGGCAGCCGTGGATTGCCAACCCGCTGTCTGCCGGCCGCAATACGGCCACGGCCGCCCAACGGCCGCGTGCATGAGGCCTTATACTAAATCTATATATCAATCTGCTCAGCTCCTCCTGCTCTATAACATGCTGCCTGCAGATTACATTGCATTTTGTAGAAACAGGTTCCCTTTAAAAACTTTGGAATCAAAACTAAGAATTATAAGTTTGTCAAAGTTCCTGAGGTTTGATAATCATCACCATTCCCCACTATCCGTTATGGTACTGTCAATTACAACTGACGGCATGTCTGAATAACTTTCCTAACAAATCCAGCCGATTATTTCAGGGCTCATTCTTGCCTCTATATGGTATGAAATATTTCATATTTTGCAGATATAGACATTTACAATGAAGATATTCTAGCCCTGTCGGTTTGGTGAGCCAGAAGTTCATCAAAACGTAAAAAAAAAAAAAAGAGAGAGAGAGAGGAGACGCGTGGAAGTAGTATGTAAGGAGCTGAAGGGGTTAACCTGGAGGAGGCAGGGTGTTTTCTTTTTTCAGAAGAAAGCAGAACATGCCCTGCTTTTTTTTTTATTGTTATGACGTATACAAGCCTCAGACTGGGAGATATAAAAGGAGACGCGGACGTCAATGGCGGGCCACAGCGTGTGTTCCTGGCTGGGATGCCGGCAAGCTCTGACTGGCAGTACTAACTCTCCCGGCTTTTACCACAAAGAAACCCTTCCTGTCAAACCACTTTTGCAAAAGGAGGGGATGGGAAATTCTCTAGACACTATTTTCTTTCATGGATTTTTCATGACAGATCGCTGAAGGTTGTCACTCATCATAGTGGAGGACGGATTCAAAAGTGACAATAGTGCTAAAATATTTTTGAACAAAAAAAAGGGGCAAAAAGTTTTTCATTTTGTAAATAAGAATAGAAAACTGAAATCTGATTGTAATAAGCAAGGGAACTGTTCATATATTTAGAAGCTTCTCCTAGGACTTAGAACCTTAAAGGGGTTGTCCGGGCTCTTACTGTTGATGACCTATCCTCAGGACAGGTCATCAATATCAGATTGGCAGGGGTCCGACACCCGGCATCCCCGACGATCGGCTGTACGAGGAGACAGCCAGTGCAGTGCGCACGTGCCGTCTCTCGTCCTGTCCGCTGCTGCTGTCTATGGTCTTTGCCATGTCTATGCCTATGAGGATAGGTCAACAATAGTACAAGCCCGGACAACCCCTTTAAGGGCTGGAGCAACATATAAAGCTGTCACTTAAAGGGAACCTGTCACCGGGATTTTGTGTATAGAGCTGAGGACATGGGTTTGTAGATGGCCGCTAGCACTTCCGCAATACCCAGTCCCCATAGCTCTGTGTGCTTTTATTGTGTAAAAAAACCCGATTTGATACATATCCAAATTAACCTGAGATGTGTCCTGTCCCTGACTCATCTTACATACAGGACTCATCTCAGGTTAATTTGCATATGTATCAAATCGGGTTTTTTACACAATAAAAGCACACAGAGCTATGGGGACTGGGTATTGCGGATGTGCTAGCAGCCATCTAGCAACCCATGTCCTCAGCTCTATACACAAAATCCCGGTGACAGGTTCCCTTTAAGTGGTCCAGCTAGACCTGTGCGTGAACAGTTCCTTCATACAGAGCTGTTAGGGCAAAATCATATATATATATCCTTGTGCCTCAGAAACAGCTGAACATTTTTAATAAAGAACAACTGAAAAAAATTATTTTTGGCTGAAAATAAGTAAAACACAGTGTCCATAGCCTTTCGGTGTACTTATTCACACATCCCTGTGTTTCCACTGACCATGCGACATGCACTACTTTAGGCTACTTTCACACTTGCGGCAGTGTGATCCGGCAGGCAGTTCCATCGTCGGAACTGCCTGCCGCATCCGACGATTTGGATGTGACTGAAAGCATTTGTGAGACGGATCCAGATGCGGATCCGTCTCACAAATGCATTGCAAGAACGGATCTGTCTCTCCGCTTGTCATGCGGACAGACGGATCCGTCTTGTATTTTTTTTTTTCACATTTTTACCGATCTGCGCATGCGCAGGCCGGAATGACGGATCCGGCATTCCAGTATTTTGAATGTTGGATCCGGCACTAATACATTCCTATGGGGAAAAATGCCGGATCCGGCATTCAGGCAAGTCTTTCGTTTTTTTCCGCCAGTTATAAAACTGTAGCATGCTACGGTTTTCTCTTTTGCCTGATCAGTCAAAATGACTGAACTGAAGACATCCTGATGCATCCTGAACGGATTATTCTCCATTCAGAATGCATGCGGATATGCCTGATCAGTTCTTTTCCGGTATAGAGCCCCTGTGACGGAACTCTATGCTGGAAAAGAAAAATGCTAGTGTGAAAGTACCCTTAGTCCATTTTGAGGACTATCCACAGTCATAGAAGTCCATGGGTCCATGAAGACCACAGATAGAACAAGGATGCCATAGAAAAAGGTTTGAAATGTTGCTAAAAAAAAAAAGTTACTGGTTTATTTCAGGAAAAATTGAATCAACCATGGAATTACAACCCAGACACATTCTGAACTCGGAGCTTTTCAGATGCTGTGACTCTGGACACAATACCGATGCCTCCTGAGGTCCATCAGAACTGGAGTTGATAGGCTTCTAGGGGACTCTGGGTCTGATGAACTGCGGGAGGTCCACATGTTGTATCCATAATACAGATGCATAAAAGCGCCTGTATCACAAATAACAATACAAGCATGTGCTATTTCACCCCACACAGTGTCTGAGTGCTTAGATATTCAGATAAAACCCAGGTGAGTGATTTCTAACTTGATTACTGTAGTAGAACCAATGAAAAAAATATATAAAAATAAACTCCCTTCCTGTGGAGTCAATTCACTAGCATTCTTCCCATGAAACTTTTGGGGAGATTTATCAAAGAGTGGCGTTTCACGTTGGTCTTTGAAATCCCCTGTGCTGCTGGTGGATGCGCCAAATTTGCAACCTCCGGCAATGAGTGCCCCAAAGTGAAACCTTCGAACTGCATAGATTTCGGTCTTCATTTCCCCCAAAAAACTGGTGCAAAAAATGATAAATGTACCACTGGCCCCGTCCCCTCCACTCCCCTTTTCAGGAAAGTGGAAGGGGGGCATAAAAATGCAACTTGCAACAAAATGTTTCACAAGTGGCCACTAAAAGGCCGAGAATACAGTGTTTGCACATTTTTTACACCAAGGTAAGGCTGTCCATAATTCTATATTCTGCCCAAGATTTGTCGACAGCTTTGCCTGCCACCACGACAAGCATCTATGAGCGTGAAATGATTGCGACGTCCTTACTTACAAGGGGCAGCTGCTGCTGTTTGTCTTCTGGGGAACCCCTGACCGGTTTACAAGAAACCCAGGTTGGGAAATATCGGTCTAGATAATATCACAGATAGCGATGAGAATGAATCGTTTCGAAAGGAATTCAATCTGAATTCTGTCAAAATCTGAGTTGCATCTGAATTCGAATTGTTGGTCATTTGATTCGGGTTTGTTTTGGAAAGGGGAAGGGGGGAGAGAGAGCAGAGAATTTTTTTTTTTTTATAAAAAGTGAAAGACAAGAGAGAAGAGATATAAGTCGTAGGATCATATTTTCAAGCTAACTGGAGCACTTTAGATTGCTGTGGAATTGATTCAGACCCAAATCGAGTCGATCAACTGATTTGGCTGTGTCAACCCAAATAGAATTCTGAGCAATTCGCTAATTTCTAATTACAAGTACTTTTTGCATAATGTCTTTATATGTATATACCTATATATGTATAACCTTATATACGCACACACACATATATATATTAGTTCTTTTTTTTTCCTTTTGGTGATGACGTCTATCTGAAGAATACTATAAATACACCCTAAATAATATCAACACACATTGCTGATGGTGGGAAAAGCTCCGACCCAATATCTATGCCCAAACACATAATTATTCCTATTATACACAACACAAGTTGTAACACGACAGCATTGTGAATTAGCATCCCGCGTCCATTGACTTTACTGAACACCCTGTTTACCAGGTGGAGCTAAAAATCACTCACTAGGATTAGCTTCTCTATGTTACGCCGCAGGAGCAGGAGGACCATCTAATTAAATAGCACTTAGCACTCGAGGGAGCAGAAGCTATTTTTACTTCAAAGCTAAAGCAGGGTCAACAACATGACATGTTCTGCTGTCAAGTAACTTTTCTAAAAAAAAAAGACCCCCTGGAGCCTGAGATATAGGGATGTCTTTCCCAGAGCTCGGATCAGATCACTTGGTAATGATCTAAGACAGCAGGGACAAACTGCACAGCAGTCACCAGTCACAGGCCCAAACGGGTCCCTGGGAATGAGGTCCTCATGGGGCTTTTGAAACATGTTTTTGAGAATAAAAATAGAGAAGTGGGAGGGACGGGTATAATATGATTTCCAAGTAGAGCGCTTGATATAGATGGCTTGCTTCATCGTGGACAGCTGCCGCTGGATACAACTGGGAGTGGAGCTTTTCTTACAGCTAATTCAGCAAACATACATTTATCATGGGTGGACCAAATCCAGCAGACCTTAGGAGCCAGTTGTATCACCCCAAGGGCCACGTTGCTGTGTTATTGGCCAGCTATCAGAACGTTCAAAGATATCAATAGTTAACATTGACTACCTGGCTCCTGAAAGTTGCCCAGCCTTTTATATTCACAAAACTACATGGGAAAACAGGATTATGTCTGGGTTCAAATTTAAAGGGATATTAGACTGGTAGACGCTGAGGAACATTGAACATAATGGTCACCACTGGTTTGTTATCCCTTATGCCAAGAGTGGATGTAGTGTTTTTTTTTCTTTCATCATAAGCATCATTCAACCTTTGTTCAACTATTAAAGGGGTTTTGTGGTAGTTCAATTTTGACGGCCTATCCTATGGTGGCAGTCAGACTCCCGGCACCCCATCGATCAGCTGTTTGAAGAGGCTATTGTATAGTGGCCGTACTTGGTACTGCAGCCCAGGACTGAGCTGCAAATAGGCCATGTGAACAATGAACATGTCCTATATTTGGCCATTTTCACAGCCAGGTCGGCCTGTTTTAAAAGCCGTTTAGACAGGAGTGCATCCCTCTAATGGCCATTAAAATCGGATACACTATATAAATACATGGCTTTTCAGGGGTAAAAAAAAAAAAAACACTTGCGCATCGGAGAACACTTTCTTTACGCAGGAAGCAGGATGACTTGACCTATAAATACTGGGGCACTATGTGGGGGCCATTATAAATACTAGGGCACTACGTGGGGCCCATTATAAATACTAGGGCGCTACGTGGGGCCATTATAAATACTGGGGCACTACGTGGGGCCATTATAAATACTAGGGCACTATGTGGGGGCCATTATAAATACTAGGGCACTATGTGGGGGCCATTATAAATACTAGGGCACTACGTGGGGGCCATTATAAATACTAGGGCGCTACGTGGGGCCATTATAAATACTGGGGCACTACGTGGGGCCATTATAAATACTGGGGCGCTACGTCGGGGCCATTATAAATACTGGGGCGCTACGTCGGGGCCATTATAAATACTAGGGCACTACGTGGGGGCCATTATAAATACTAGGGCACTACGTGGGGCCATTATAAATACTAGACCGCTACGTGGGGGCCATTATAAATACTAGGGAACTACGTGGGGGCCATTATAAATTATGGGGCGCTACGTGGGGGCCATTATAAATACTGGGGCGCTATGTGGGGGCCATTATAAATACTGGGGCACAACGTGGGGGCCATTATAAATACTGGGGCACAACGTGGGGGCCATTATAAATACTGGGGCGCTATGTAGGGGCCATTATAAATACTGGGGCACTACGTGGGGACCATTATATATACTGGGGTGCTATGCGAGGGCCATTATAAATACTAAAGCACTATGTGGGGGCCATTATAAATACTAAAGCACTATGTGGGGGCCATTATAAATACTAAAGCACTATGTGAGGGCATTGGATGTCCATGTGGAACTGTGGGGGGCATTATGTGTACAGAGGGCATAGCAGGGGCTGGGTTAAACAACAACAAAAAAAAAGCTAATGAGCTATATTCTTTTTAATGGCCGTTTTAACAGACATTAAGAACAATAAAAAAAATATGGCTAAGCGAATAGATGGCCAGAAAATGGATGCACATACAGATTCAAAATGGCCATAAAAAAAAACTGTCTATCCGTTTTAACAGCCATTTTTTCACTGTGTGAATGTAGCCTAATGCACCTGGAAAACTGCAATGACGGATAGCCTAAAAATAGTCAATTAGAGAGGTTCTAGTGCTCAATTACTGCTGCGAGGGCCTTGTAATGGGCGCGTACATCCTCCCCTGATCATAGAAATCGCTCTCAAAGCAAATATGAAAACTAAATACTGCAAAAAATAAAGCATAATGAGAATTACCATCAGGTCAACCAAGCCAGACTGGTCTCTGCATTCCCATAACTTTAAGGCCTCATGCACATGACCGTGCCGTTTTTTGCGGTCCGCAATTTGCGGAACGGGTGGCCCATTGTAGACATGCCTATTCTTATCCGCAAAACGGACAAGAATAGGACATGCTACATTTTTTTTGCGGGGCCTCGGAACGAAGTAACGGATGCGAACAGCACACGGAGTGCTGCTTGCATCTTTTGCGGACCCATTGAAGTGAATGGGTCTGCACCAGAGCCGCAAAAACTGCGGCTCGGATGTGGACCATAACTACGGTCGTGTGCATGAGGCCTAAAGAAGATTTTCTTCTCTACAGAAGGCTAAAAGGTTCACATGTATTCGTTTTCCTCCAGAGAGACAGTAAATGAACCATTTAACCTGCAGATATATCAGGGACACATCCCAGGCAGACGATGAGGGCACATATCGAGCATACAGCGGAGACGCTTTCTACAGCCAGTCCTTATCAGTAGGACGTAAGCACCTCTATGCTGAATGTAGAAATGCCAAGCAGATGAAAGACATGCCAAGTTCACTCCAATAACCCCATTAGTGGATCTTTCCGAAACTACGACTCCCAGCATGCACACTTACTTGGCTGTTATCAGAACTCCCATAGAAGTGAATGGAGCATGCTGGGGGTTGTAGTTTCACAACAGCTAGAGTGCCGGCCGTTGCTGACCCCTGGACTAGATGAAACAAAGTAAAGTTATGCTGCAGCACCATTTTCACAGGAGAGAAGAAATGCTCCATTTACATTTTCTGCGATAGCTACATAACCACTAATCTAATTAAGGAGCCTTGTCAACAAGAAAACCGAGAAAGCCTTTAAATTAATTAGCACCTTAGCGAGCTCTGTGGAAAACATCCACATTGACACCAGCCGGCAGCAGCTGAGGCTCTCATGGGTTGCTGCCTGCTCAAAAAACTGCTCTATTCCTGAGCAAAGAGCCTTCAAGTCAAGACATAACATAAAGGGGGTCATTTATTAAGGGACTTGCGACTTTTCTGGTCGTAAAGAAAGTCCCAAGCCCAGTTGTTGACCAGTCACACAGCTGGTTTTACACTGTGTTTAACAATTGGGAAGGACGGTGGGGTGTAGCCAGGGGCTGGAGTCGTTTTTACGCCAGGCGCTCGGACTGCCTATATGTGTGTATTTGCCTCGTCATAAATTAGCCGAATCTTATGGCAGCATGGGAGGACCCCAAAGAATGTTGAACGTAAATGACCCCAAAAAATTGTTAAAGTGGCTTTTCCTTTACAAGATGCCAGATTATTAAAAAAGAATCCAGGTATCACTAAACAATGCATCTGAGCCGTAAAAGGGCATTAAACGCGAATTTCTCCAATGACCAACCAAGCCAGGTTTATCTTTATAGGAGGAATTTATGAATATGGGGGGGGGGTCATTGCTGGCGTAGAAAATGATAGTTTGAGACAGGCCTGTCTTCATGATAATTGATAATGATAAGTGAGACTGACCTTTTTTAGAAGTGGCGTGAGCGGGAAAAAGTCAAATAACCTTTTCTCAGCAATGCGAGCACATATAAACATGGGACCAACACAGATGCCTTCAGCTGCCAAGTGCTTATGCAACGGGTCAGCCAGTTTCATAGGTACAAATCTGCTGACAGTTGCCCTTTAAGGCTAACCAACCTTGAGTATGGTCAGGTATAGGAAACAGCTTGTGTGGAACCTGTCACCATGATTCTGGACTATTATCTGCTGTCATACATGAGTAGTAGAACATATATTCACTATTGTTTCTTTTACTACTGCCCCCCGTTTCCCCACTGTCTGGACATAATTGAGAGGACTCATGCGCGCACAGCAGTCCTGACAATGTATTTCAGAGCAGCTTTAAAACGCTGACAGTGGGGGGAATGGGCGCAGTATGAAAATACAGAATAGTGATCTGGACTCCTTCCCAGCAGTACTACTCCTGTATCACTGCAGATAATAGTCCAGGACTGTGGTGACAGATTCCCAGTGCCGCCATCTAACAATAGTGATCCAGCAGGGATCGGGATTTTTTGCTGGCTGTCTCGGTTGTGGCAACTTTTGGGTCTCAACGCGTCCACATTTACTATCATTAGGCGTGATGTAGTAGCACAACTCTGCAATCTTATCTGGGGAGACCACAAGCTGCTGTGTACCCCTAGCCTAAGGGCCCCTGTATACTAGCGCCAATCAATGATGCAGTATGAAGAGCAGGGCTACGGGCTGTTTGCAGATAGTCTGATTGGGCTCATAATGAGACAAATAAAACGTAAAGGAGGTGATAATTGAGGGCGGATTAATCTGCGAGTAGCCTAATATTTCACAATCTCCACTACAGCTGCTAAGGTAATACTTCATGCACCTGCAGGGCATTGTTACCCAGTGTTTCCCATGATAATCATACCCTTGTAACACTAGACGCCACCCCGATACAGGTAGCACACATGGTTTCTGAATGGACTCCTGCCCAAGAAGAAGCAGAAACCTTCCAATTAACCCCTTATTTAGAAAAAAAATAAAATAAGGCTTCATTTTGAATCTAAATTCTAGAAAACTGTATTGTAGGAGGTTTATTGACTTATTTGACGTTCTATGTGGTAATGGGGTCAGAGAATTGTGGCTGACAATTGGAGGTCACTGAGGCCGAAATTGGGACATGCTCTGAGATGTATGAAAGAAAACCTGTCTTTGTGACCTAGGCAACCAATCACAGCACAGCTTTCATTATATATTCTGCTCTTGAAAAATGAAAGCTGTGCTCTGATTGGTTGCTATGGGCAACAAAGACGGGTTTTATTTTACACAGCTTCACAAGTGTGCCCCAGTCACTGAGGGAGATTTATCAAAACTGGTGCACGGTCCGCTGACCGGGCACGATGATTGAGGTGTCCGCACCTCAGACCATTTAACCCGAGTGCTTCCCTCTTTAGTTGCTCCACTTTTTAGACAGATTTTAGGCGCAGACACATTAGTAAATCTGGGCCCTTTCACAATATACTGTAATAACCTATATGTACTTAGTCAAAGAGGACCTGTCCCCTCTCCTGACATGTCTGTTTCAGAAACTATGTTCATCCCCGTGTAATAACAATTCTGGATCTTATCTTCTCAGAGCTCTGTGTTGCACGGTTCCCTGTTATTCCTACTACAAATTTAGGAATAAATTCCCAACTGAGTGTTACCATACCCCTCGTCAAAGACCTGTGTCCCTGCGCAGTCTGCCACTGGAAGCCCTGATTGGTAACACCCTGTTGTCAATGTACACTCATAAACTTCTAATAGGAATAACAGAGGAACCACACAACATAGAGTCAGAAGAAAAGATGCTCCAGAATTGTGATGTCTTATGGAACACATTTACTAAAACAGACATAACAGCTTTCTTGAAGTGCACCCCCCACGTGCAGTGGAAGCTCACACTATAAAAATTTAATATTTGTAGTCAGATAGAAATACTGTATGTCTTCATGTAATTACGCAGTTTTACTATTGCAGCTTGTGGCCGTCATCCTGTTTCCCCAGAAACATACAATGAAGAAACAGATTAATCAAATTCTCATAAGACTCTCTGAGAGAAAAAAATGTGTGTTCTTTCACAGATTACAAAAGTATACCCCTCCCCCTACCCCTGAAAGGAACTGCTATATTGCAGATAGTCCAGCTACTGCCCTGCGTGACCCCCGCTCTGACTAACCGGTGCACGCAGGGTCTGCCGCGTATATCAGAATCAGTCTTTCTATGCAAGCCTATGGCAGCCTCGAGTAGAGTCTCCCAAAACTGACTTCCAATCCACACAGCAGACTCTGTAGGATTCAGGTCAAAAGCGGAGTGCTTCTTCAAAGGGCATCTGTCAGCAGACTTGTACCTATGACACTGGCTGACCTGTTACATGTGCGCCTGGCAGCTGAAGGCATCTGTGTAGGTGCCATGTCCATATGTGCCCGCATTGCTGAGAAAAATTATTTTTTAATACATGCAAATGAACTTCTAGGAGCAACGGGGGTGTTACCATTACACCTAGAGACTCAGCTCTCTCTGCAACTGCCGCGCCCTCTGCACTTTGATTGACAGGACCAGGTAAACAAAATATCATCACACCTGCCCTGTCAATCAAAGTGCAGAGGGTGCGGCAGTTGCAGAGAGAGCAGAGCCTCTACGGCCTCTTACACACGACCGTATGTATTTTCTGCTAAAAATTCGGACGACATCCGTGTGCATTTCATCTTTTGCGGAGGAGAACAGCTGGCCCCTAAGAGAACAGTACTATCCTTGTCTGTGATGCGGATAATAATAGGACATGCTCTATTTTTTTGCGGAACGGAAATACGGACATATGGAAACGGGACGCACATGGAGTAACTTCCGTTTTTTTTTTTTTGCGGACCCATTGAAATGAATGGTTCCGCATACGGTCCGCCAAAAAAAAACTGAACGGACACGGAAAGAAAATACGTTCATGTTCAAGAGGCCTAAGAGTAATGGTAACGCCCCCGTTGCTCCTAGAGTCTCATTTGCATATACGAAAACTTCATTTTTCTCAGCAATGCGGGCACATATGGACTTGGGACCAAAACAGATGCCTTCAGCTGCCAAGCGCACATGTAACAGGTCCGCCAGTGTCATAGGGACAGATCTGCTGACAGATGTCCTGTAATATGGTGGTATACGGAGACAATATAGTGTCATGTAGGTGCCTTGAACTTGCTTTACATGCATAAGGCCTGAGGTGTAAATTCTCTTTAAATATCTTTCATCCCACTGGATCTATAACTACTGTACAGGTTTCTAAAAATGCATAAAGGGATTGTGCACCTTTGGGGGTTTGTTGGCACCCCCTCCCCTCCCCCACTTGGTCAGAAAAGAAGCATACTTGCCTCCTTCCTGGCGCTGGCTCCTTCTCTCCTCGGCCTCAGCTGCTCTTCTCCCAGGATGTAAACTTCAGTCAGTTTTAAAGCTGCTGCAGCCAATTGTAGGCTGCAGCAGTGACCTGCTCTCCTTGCATCATGTCAAATGGTCACATGAAGAAAGCAGGTCCCCGCTGCAGCCAGTGATTGACTGCAACTGCATCAAAACGGAAGCCTACATCCTGGGAGCCCGAGAGCAGCTGAGGCCAGGGAGAGCAGGAGCCAGTACCGGGAAACAGGTAGCTTCCCTTCACAGGTCTGTCCAAGACGGGGGTCCTACCCCCCCACCAAAGAGTAAAACCCCTTTAATCAGACTGCAGCACATAGGTGTAGTCATAGAAAATAATGCACTGAAGTTTCCTCTATGAGATGACTAATAAAAATGCTGGAAAGAAGTACACTGAGTATAATGACCCCGCTTACTTCCAAGAGGCCTCCATACCAGTAAATATCTGGAAACATCCTCCCAGTTTACAGGAAACGCAGACCCACTGGTCGCCCGTCAGAACTGAACTGGCCTACAGATACAGATCTCCTACAACCATAACACTTGCGACATAATCCGCCCCATAACCAGCGATTTCTGCACCGCGAGCTCAGTGCCAACACGGAGGCGCTCAGCCATAGTACTCAGTCCTATCGTATACTGGGCTGAGAAAAGAAGATTATTTCAGAAGAGTGACTGAAAGATCCTTTGTTTGTTCAGTGGGTTTCAGCATTCCTGATGCTCCGCAAGTTTTACCCATTCCTCACATAAAGATCCAAGTGGGGGTAAAGTTTACGTTGTCTCATTGTATAAAACCCAAGCAGAAGTTATCCATGCAAGCCACGGATCTGCAAAATACGGATACCTTCCGGGGGGTATTCCACATTTCTCTAGCTCCCATCAGTAGAACGGGTTATTCTCGTCTCTGCGGACGGATCTGAAAAAAATACAGATGTGTGCGTGGCCTATAGAAATGAAAGGGTCAGTGGGCCATTTGCAAAAAATGCAGATAGCACACGGATAAAAAAAAAAAACCTTGTGTGCATGAAGCCTAAGAGGAATTTATCACGACCTGCACTCCAGAATTCAAGATTCAGAAAAGTCGCAAGACAAGGCTTTGTGAATTTTGGGGCTTATTTGCACATTTTGCATTCCTACCCCACTCATGCTAGTGCTTAACATGATTAGCCTCTCCAGCCAGATACTAAAACTTTATAGAAAGTCTCAACAATTCTCACACTAAGGAAGTGTCATAGAAAGTGGAACAACATCTCAAGACAGAACGGTTAGACTTAAAGAAGACCTGTCATGGGTCCAGACTTTATAAATGAAGTATCAGGGTATGTTGGGCATACAGCGGGGATCTAACAGCACTTACTATTTTTCTTGGCGCCGTTCTGTTCACTCGCTGTGGCCCCCGTTGTATTCTCCCGCCCTGTATGCTAATTTACACATCGGAACAGGGAGGAGGAGTCTGCCCTGTTTCTCAATGGGAGTCTCCTTCTCCCTGGCTGTGGCGTTCTCCGCTGCGATTGGACAGCTCACAGCCAGGGAGAAGGAGACGCCCATTGAGAAACAGGGCAGTCTCCTCCTGCCTGTTCCGATGCGTAAATTAGCATACAGGGCGGGAGAATACAATGGGGGCCACAGCGAATGAACGGAGCGGCGACAAGAAAAAAAAATAGTAAGCGCTATTAGATCCCCGCTGTATGCCCTACATACCCCGATACTTTGTTTATAAAGTCTGGACCCATGAAAGGTCTTCTTTAAAATGTATCAAACATCATGCAACATTTGATAAATCTGTTGCAAGTTATAGCAATACTGACTCCTGCAAAACTGACTCCCCCCTCATGATAAATCCCCCCAATGTTTCCTATAGAAGTGTCACTGTACCCTTAAAATGGTTAAAATATTTGTGTCTGGAAGGGACACCACAGATATAATACTGAGTGCATACTCAAGCTTTGTCTTTATTTGCCCAAAGTCCAAACCCATTTTCTATTAACTTGCATACATTTCTACCACTACTTCAAAGACATACTGATAGGGAACTTAGAGTGTGAGCCCCATTGGGGACAGTGCGATGCTAATGTCTGTAAAGTGCTGCAGAATATAATACCGCTATATAAGTGCAGAAAATAAATGCTATAAATGTGCGATCTCTTCTGTCAGTTGTTACAAATTCTATTCAGTGGTTTCTAAAGGCCCCTTTGCACAGGCCGAGCATCAGGCAGATAATAGGTAATAAGTATTCATACGAACACTTGTTAGCGACAATCAGCCGGTGTAAAGGTGCCGTCGCTTACCAGATTAATGAGCAAAATGCTCTTTTACCGGGTCAAGGATAGATCATGCGGTCACCTAAATCATTGTTTGCCGGCAGAAGATCGAGTCGAACAGCTTCTGCTGCCGGCCAACAGTGATTCTGTACGGGGACGAACGATGGCATTAGTGATCATTCATCCCCGTACTATGGAGAAGATCCCTGCATGTAAATACAGCGGACTCCTTCACTGAGGAGCAGGAGACTGTCAGGAAGAAAAGCTTCCTTCCTGACAATCGTTTGCTCAATTGTAAAGGAACCCCCTAGGCTCTGTTCACACTGCTAGAACTCTGACGGCAAAAACAGAATAATTTGCTGCGCTGTTCTTGCAGTGAAAAATAGTCTGACAGAAATCTGACAAACCCATTGTAAATCAATTGAATCGGTTAGGATCGGTTTCAAAACTGATCCCTCAGACTGGTCATGTTCTGTGCCCAAACTGCAGCTCCCACCATTCAAGAGCTGGGTATCAGCCTCTTCTGGATATGTCCTGCCCAAGCTTTGCCAGATATCGATGGTGACAATATAGTCAGTCCCACCTCGTGAAAATGTACTCAATTGTTCATAAAATCTATCAGACTTGGGCCTCTTTCACACATCAGTAAATCACAGATATCACATATCCATTGACTTTGCGTGTATCCACACATCAGAGGTTTTCCATGGTTTGTGGGTCTATGTTGACATCACAGAAGCATGCCCTATTCTTGTCCATAATTAAGGATGCCTCACGCACCTTATAGTCTATGGGTCTGTGAAAACAACGGACACAACATGCATGGCATCCGTGTCTTGTCCATGGTTTGGTTAGGAGATGCTCTGGAAATGAATTTTCAGCCTAACAGTGTCCATGAAATGCAGATGACACATGGAAAGATGGAACAAACATGGATCCTTCTGGGACATCTTCAAGGATGAACCACTGACCATCTTGTCACAGATGTTCTCATGAACTCAGATAAGTGAAAGCGGCCTCATGGGTAAGTGCTTCTCAGTCATCACTACAATATACGGAGGTGCTATGTGGTTTTATAGTCATTGGTTGACCAGTCCTTCCCTGGTATTTCCAGTACGTCAAGCCAGGACAGGAAGTGTAGAGCAGCAGGGACCGGCGGGATCGGTGGAAGTATTGTCAGTAATCCTTCTCCCTTATCTTTTACCCATATTTTTATTACTCATTATAGAACCCGACAATGTCGTTTTTTGGCCCAGCAGATGACACTAAGCATTGTGAATTTTTGAGGGAACACATATAACCGGTCTTCTCGGTTACCTTTTCCACATTACACTTGTAGTTTCCAAAAACAGAATAACCTTTCAGTGAGAATGAGAATTTCTCTTGTCTATTGTGAATATTTTATAAAGAATGAACATCCTTCTATGTGTTCTCCGCTGTGACATTATCCTGCCCTTTTGTCATTCTCTGGGATGTCAATCGGCGTTTTACTAGTATTCACGTGATCACGTCATTGTAATTGTTCCCTTTCCTCCTACACTTCAAAAGCTATAGCTGAAAAAGAATTTACGGTGACGCTCCGACTTTGATTCACCCTGGCTATTGTGTCATCAAAGCATCACCCGCTATGACATGTATATACCCCAACAGGACATTTGGGCAGGGTTGTCCTTAAGAGTCAACACCTTTAATTAGAAAATTTTAAGTGATAGCATGTTGCTTTGACAGGCTATCCTGTCCTGGCGGTCAGATCCTCATCAATCTTCAGAATGAAGCTAGTTGAGTGATGCGGCTCCGTCAGTTTTTCCCTAGACAGTGACGCTGACGCACACTCGCTAATGGGGCGCAGGGCATCGCGGCTGGTATGGTGTGTTTATAATCTATACAATTCTGATTTACTTTCTGGTTCTAATGGGTGATTTGTCTACTTAGTATGTTCTTATTTGAGCATAGTTATCATGCACTTGCACTTTATCTAGTATATATTTTTCTCTTTTGATCCTACTACTGACTGTAATCATTCACCTTTGCCGTCCGTTGGTATCCCCTGCTTGGGCTATGTGCCTTATGTATTCCTTGACCACCAGAGATTTGTAATTTTATGATATTTGTACAAATAAAGATTCATTGATTCATTTATTTCTCGTCTCCTGCTTTTTGGTGTTTAGGAATCAGGGGCTTTGTCTGGAAAAGTTATATTGATTTATCTGCCCAAACTATTGATTTGCACACACTGGCTAATGTTGAGCGAAGTGATCCAAAGTCGCTTCAGTCAAAACTTTATTTGAATGCTGTACGGAGATTTGTCTCCATAGATTATTCAAATGTATGGGCTCCGTGGAGGCGAAATTCGTTATCACGAGACTTGAATAACTCTGGGCTTCGATTTTTAAATGTGAAAAACATTAGAAAACTTGAATCCGAAGTCGGCTTTGGTACTGAAGAACCAACCGGTTCTGAAGCAGACTTCAGAATCAAGTTTTTAAATGGTTTTCAAGTTTAGAAACTTAGCCGAAGTTATTCATTGAGGTCTCGCGAATTTCACCTCGGAAGAGCCCATACATTTATACGTTTTATGGAGACAGATCTCCGTACTGCATTCAAACTAAGTTTTGACGGAGGAGACCTTGGATCTACGATCTGAAGCTCGCTTCGCTAAACCCTAAGGGCTCATTCACACATTTTTTTCGGAACAGGTGTAGACCCATTTACTTCAATGGGGCCGCAAAAAATGCGGACAGCACTCCATTGCTCCGTTCTGTGGCCCCGCAATAATGATGAGTCGTGTCCTATTCTTGTCCATTTTACGGACAAGAATAGGCATTTCTATAGAGAGCCGTCCGTTCCGTTGTGCAAATTTGCACTTGGCTTAAAAGGGTTGCCCGGGTTAGCATCTGACAACCCCAATGCTCCTAACCTTATTAACCTACACACTATAACACAGGTTGTAAGGCTGTTATCCTGCAAAGATGATCTGGAGGAAGGCAAAAAAAAAAGGAAAGGAAGAAGCCAATTTTCCTCATTTTAGGGGAAAAAATTTTCTTCCCAACTGAAATCAGACAATCAGAATAAAGCCTCATTCACACATCAATGTTTTGGTCAGTGATTTCCATCAGTGACTGTGAGCCAAAGCCAGGATTGGAGCCTCCACAGACATAAGGCAAAGATCTGCCCCTGTTCTGTATTTGGCTGGAAATCACTGATGTGTGAATGAGGCATAACTCCCTGGATCAACAACCCTTCTCCAAACCTGTAATATTATTACACTCCAGAAATACATCCAGGTCTGTTTTGAACTCTTTCAGTGAATTGCCCACCAGAGAGTTCAAGTCTCACTGCTCTTACCGTAAAGAATTCACTTCAATGTTGATGGAACCTAATTAAATAGCAAAAAACACTGTCCCATTATTGGCCGCTTCCAATCCCCAAAGGGAGTGGCTTGGTCCAGTAACCACTGCAGCCAATCACAAGCCTTAACGGTGTCATAGCCTTGAATGGTACGTCAAGCATTTGGGGTTGTCAGCTGCTAGACTGGATGACTTCTATAAGTATGGTGCACTCCTTTCATTCTGAAATTCAATTGTGGTTCCCATCTTGGTGACCTAAGCAAGATGGGAATGCACATGCACATCCATGTAGTATGATTACCCTATGAATAGGTCATATTTATACTGGGTATCTAAATGGGTTGTCCAAGTTAAATAAAAACTAATGCAGGGGGTACATGTGGTAAAATAACAAACGAATCAATGCTCACCCCTTTCCTCCCTGCGGCTTCCTGCGCTGCGCTCTGGTTCTCCCCCTGGATGCAGCAGAGATGTAACATCCACACAGGTCACCTCTACAGCCAATCACTTGGCTCAGCACTGACGCCCTGTGTCCACTGATTGGCTGCACCCTGTTTGCACAGAACATCAGCGCAGCAGCCGGGAAGATGATGTCAGCGGCAGGGTGTACCGGAGCTCAGTGCTGGGGAGGAAAGGGTTGAGTATTGATTTTTTTTTCTTCCTATTTTGCCACATTTACTGGGGCTGCCCGAGCTTTTATTCAACTCTGACAACCCACTGCAATCTTTAGGACACCTAAGATGTAGCTGTCAATAGAAAGTTTTCTCGCCCATTGGTTCCTGCCATATGGCATGGGCCCAGTTAATGATCACATGAAGAAATCACTGCCAAAACACAATATAATTGCTTTTGGTACACGATTTCCTAAATGCAGTAAAACAGTCTGAGAACACAATCGGGGAACTATTTATATCTCCTTCAGTTTCCAAATTATTTCATTTAAATAACATCCTATAAATCCAAGCACTTGCCCAAACAGGCCCTTTGTGTTTGCTTTTTTGAAGGCAACCTTTTGTTCTTCACAAGAGACTGTATTTAGAAATGTGAGCATGCTTCCAAGTAGAACAGACGCCGCTATTACAAGACGCTACAGAAGCCGGAGTCAGAAATAATCCCTTTCATGCTAATACAAAGATTACAACAGAAGAGCGGCTTAAAAATCAAGCAGAAGGAGAGGATGGTCTAAACTTAGGTCTGGTATAGCGACACAGGTAAAGTTAATGAATTGTCAGTTTAGAGCATTTAGGAAATATTTTACAGCAGTGTCTGGATCTGAATTATTTTGTAATTGCATGTAATTAAAAATTTTCTATAGTCAATGAGCTATTCAATAAAATGTATCTGTATAGCGCCACCTGCTGTTTTTTTATTATTATTATTTCTTTGACCTGCTCACTGAGAAGGCCGCACATGCTCAGTTTCATCCTTCAACTGCCTCCTGAGCTGTGATAGAGAGAGCATGGACACACCCCCTGAGCTGTGATAGGGAGAGCATGGACACACCCCCTGAGCTGTGATAGGGTGCACATGTACACACACCCTGAGCTGTGATAGGGAGAGCATGGACACACACCCTGAGCTGTGATAGGGAGAGCATGGACACACACCCTGAGCTGTGATAGGGAGAGCATGGACACACACCCTGAGCTGTGATAGGGAGCACATGGACACACACCCTGAGCTGTGATAGGGAGAGCATGGACACCCCCCCTGAGCTGTGATAGGGAGAACATGGACACACACCCTGAGCTGTGATAGGGAGAGCATGGACACACGCCCTGAGCTGTGATAGGGAGCACATGGACACACACCCTGAGCTGTGATAGGGAGAGCATGGACACCCCCCCTGAGCTGTGATAGGGAGAACATGGACACACACCCTGAGCTGTGATAGGGAGAGCATGGACACACGCCCTGAGCTGTGATAGGGAGCACATGGACACACACCCTGAGCTGTGATAGGGAGAGCATGGACACCCCCCCTGAGCTGTGATAGGGAGAACATGGACACACACCCTGAGCTGTGATAGGGAGAGCATGGACACACGCCCTGAGCTGTGATAGGGAGCACATGGACACACAACCTGAGCTGTGATAGGGAGCACATGGACACACACCCTGAGCTGTGATAGGGAGAGCATGGACACACACCCTGAGCTGTGATAGGGAGAGCATGGACACACACCCTGAGCTGTGATAGGGAGAACATGGACACACACCCTGAGCTGTGATAGGGAGAGCATGGACACACGCCCTGAGCTGTGATAGGGAGCACATGGACACCCCCCCTGAGCTGTGATAGGGAGAACATGGACACACACCCTGAGCTGTGATAGGGAGCACATGGACACACACCCTGAGCTGTGATAGGGAGAGCATGGACACACGCCCTGAGCTGTGATAGGGAGCACATGGACACACAACCTGAGCTGTGATAGGGAGCACATGGACACACACCCTGAGCTGTGATAGGGAGAACATGGACACGCCCCCTGAGCTGTGATAGGGAGAGCATGGACACACGCCCTGAGCTGTGATAGGGAGCACATGGACACACGCCCTGAGCTGTGATAGGGAGCACATGGACACACACCCTGAGCTGTGACAGGGAGAACATGGACACGCCCCCTTAACTACAGCAGAAAAGACACGCCCCTTGAGCTGTCAGCTTGATATAAATCTAGCAGAGCAATGAATGGGGAGATCTCTGGATCCATGTGAGGTGCAGGGCTGGTTCTAGTTTTGTTAGAGATTGTCATGTACTATAAGATGTCTGATTTCGATTTTTTTACATTAGGCTCGAATCGAGCAATCTATGAAGGTTTTGGATTCAGTGACCTCTCTGTGGGAAACCTGGTACTGTGAGTAAGGATGGGGCTTTATGGCGACATGTGTCGCACATCATGAAGATAGTGATGTCACATTGCAACACCACATCTAATGAATGTCAATGGAGTCACAATGCGACACACGACATGTTGTGACTGTGATGCAACAGTCACAAGGAATCCGACCCTCCTGGTTTTCTGTTTACAGGTCACTAGCGACTGTATACACATGACCCATGCAACCAGACCATGCCTCAAGCACAGAACAGTTTTAATACACCGAATTATTTGACTCTGGAGTTTTTTTTTCCTATAGACCTTCAGCTAACAACTGGAAGCTGGCTTTTTTTGACTCCAAAAACACAGCTATAAAAAAACAAACAAAAAAAAAACACTGCAAAATTTATTGAAATCATGATTTAGTGAACGATAATCGTCGCGTCTAAACGTTCAGTACAACAAGAAACGACTCGTTTGTCGCTCAGTCGTACCGATCACCGCCTCGTGTAAAGGTACCTCAGTGCAGAGGTCGCGCTACATTTTTTCCGGAAGAGTAAAAATACTCCTCTTACCATTTTTGAGGAGTATTTTTAGCCGAGGAGGAGTACGAAAGTTGAAGTCATTTTAAATACATATTACGTAGCCTGCACTTGTTCACATCTGCGTTTGGAGCCTCCGTCACAGATTTTGTTAAAAAGACTGGACAAAAAAATCCTTACATGCAGGACTTTTTGCGTCTGGTAAAAAGAGAGGATCCCAAACAGAAACTGAACGGATCCCATCATAGTCCTTGGAGTCTGTTCAGCTCTGTTCCTGTCAGTTAGGCTGAGTTCACATCATGTTTCGGTCATACATTGAACATATGAAAAAACGTATACTTAGGCCGAATGCACGCGGCCATGTTCCGCGGCCGATAGCGGTCCGTGGTATGCCGGGCTGGATTCCTGGTCAGAGCAGGAGTGCACTACAGTAATACACTCGTATTCGGCCTAAAACGGCCTAAAACGGACGCCTTACACAGATGCCATATTGTGGCATCTGTCACCATAGAGTTCCACTGTAGAAATTTTTTCTTCTGGAGTTTGCAGGATGGAAAGACATGGTACGCTATGATTTCCCATCCTGCATAAAAAAAACGTATACATTAGCATATATGTTTTATTTTTTTCTTACAATGAGACTCTATGGTGATGGATACCACAGTATGGCATCTGTCTAAGGCGTCCGTTAACATACAGGTTTTTTTGTACACGTTGAATTCCCTGTACTGCTGAATGTAGGGGGAAAGTCTAAGGCCCCCTTCACACGGGTGGCGCGGGTGAGGGCCGGATGCTTTCAGGGTACACTGGGGGAAACCCGCGCGAGTAGGCACGCAATTTCAGTCAGTTTTGTCCGATGTGCGTTTTTTTCCGCGCGAGTGCAAGGCGTTTTACACGCGCGTGAGAATAAACTAAAAGTGGTACCCAGAGCCAAACCCGGACTTCTCTACTGAAGTTCAGGTTTGGGTTTGGTGTTCTGTAGATTTTATTATTTTCCATTATAACATGGTTATAAGGGAAAATAATAGCATTCTGAATACAGAATGCAAAGTCAAATGTCACTTTAGGGTTAAAAAATAATAAAACATTACTCAAACCCCATCCACTAGATCTTTTTCTTCTTGAAGGACCTGCAAAAGGACCTTCGCTGACGTAATCGCGCTCACCATGTGGTGTGCACGGTGACGTCAGCGCAGGTCCTGCTAAATGAAGATAGAAGGTCCTCCTATCTTCACTCAGCAGGACCTGCGTTGACGTCACCACTAAACACATTCAATCAATTAAGAGCCAATCAGTGAAGAATTCCTTTAAATTTCAGACATCACAAGACACTTTAGTAATGTGGCTGTAGACTGGCAGCCTGTTGGTTTCACCAGTCTTCTGTGTCATGTAACAATGGACGTCACCTGCAGCCAGAACATGCCAAGGGGCCTTCTCACATCTAGTAGGAAGGTGGTTTCCATCCCTATAATGTAACCGATGTCAATCAGTGCTTTGTGAGAATGGGTGTTATTACAAGGCCATCATATGTTCTCAGCTGGAGCTACACGACTGGAGAAACTGCAGGTATGTGCCAAAATAAAGCTCTCGAGTCAGGAAGTTTGTGAATAAAAATAATTGTCCCAGAGGAGGAAGTGCCTAGAAATTGTAAGACTGCGTGTATCAACAGTAATTGTTCTCCCTCCATTGTAGAAGGAGCAGTGAAAATCTTAAGGATACACATAGTTAACTAAAAATAAAATGCCGACTCTGATGCTCTGGGTATTTTTCGGTTCTCAATGCATAGACACATAGCTGGAGTTCACCATATAAGGCCTCGCGCGCACAACCGTATGCATTTTGCAGTCCGAAAATTGCAGATTTGCAAAAATACAGATGCCGTCCGCGATGCATTTTTTGCAGGCCCATCAACGGGTCCGTCGTCCGCATTTTGAGGCCAAGCATATTGCATGTTCTACCTCTGGCAGAACGGACATACGGATGCGTAAGGCGCGCGGATCATCATGTGTGTACTTGCCGTATATATGTCCGTTCCACAAAAAGATAGAATATGTCCGTAAGATGCGAAACCACTGACCCATTTAAGTCAATGGGGCCGCAAAAAATATATTAAAAAAAAGTGGACTGCACAAGGACAGCGTCTCTATTTTGCGGATCCACGGTTTGCAGATATGCCTTAGTACGAGTCTTGGGTTCCTCCTCCCCGGGCACGACAATGTTAGCAGACACGAAAGGAGGAGCGTTCCCCTTGAGGCACAGAACCCAATTCCTGAGAAGGGAGAAGTGGTCGCGTGTTGTTGGTGTCTGTATTTTGCGGATCTGCAAAAATAAATACGATCATGTGCATGAGGCCTAACTGGGCAATGCCAGTCTAAAAGCTGGCATCCCTGTCTCCTCGAGTCACATATATGTGTTCCTGTATGTAATCAGAAAGAAAGCAGCCGCACAACCCCCACCGCCTGCAGCAAAGTAATGAGTGACCTAGTAAGACTGAACGTGCCTCTATTTAGAAGACTTTGAATGCTGCATGTGATGAGTAACAGGCCGGGCAGTCTGCGCGCTTCCTTGTGCCTGCTCCTCGCCATACGCTCTACGTACCCCTCGCGTGTTTACATTTTTGCATTGCATTCCAAGCATCTGCTGCTTTTCATACGATCCTGGAAGTTTTTGGCGTTACCCTCCTGCCATCCTTATCACAGAACTGAACTCTATTTTATACATGCAGGGGGGGGGGGGTTTCAGCACCGATCCCTCTTTTCCTCATCGCCCTGACGCCAAACATTCTGCTTACATTAGAAAGTAACGTCATGTAAGAAGATCCTAATTTTCTAGAAGCAGGGGGCTCAGAAATGCCCGCCCCAGACATCTGCTTCTTCTCACATGGGAGGCTTCCTGAGAATCCGAGCAGCAGCGAAACTGACTTTGTACAAGTGATACCACTGAACCCAGGCCTTGTCCAAAAAGAAGGGGTCCGCACTGAATATTGGTTATCTATCGGGGTGTGTGACGCCGCAGCTGATCGCGCAGAAGATCCACGTGAACTTCCAGATGCAACATATCCGCACCAAAACCCTCCATTTCCAATTGCGGATTTGATGCGGTTTTGTCGCAATGATCTCACCGTTCGTTGGAAAAGGATGAAATCCGCAGCAAAAACCACAGACATAATTGCTGCAGATTTTGGAAATCGCGTACACTTTGCTGATCCCGTACTACGCTGTGGCACGTTTTCCGCCACGTGTGCAGAGGCCATACACAAACAATGGGCAGATTACAGGTAGTGCCCATCATTCTAATACCAGTACAGAGATTGCTACAACTGGCACAATCATAAAGGCGCTGTTTTTGGCCTCATGGAGGCGCTACTGGGGTAAGGCACTGGACGGCATTCAGTATGAATGGCATTACCTGTGTTTCTTACAGTTGTCTGCTTGTATTTCTGGCAGCTAGTACCAGGCTGACCATCACTGCTAGGGCACCCGCACATGGGTGCTGGTTTACAAACACAAATTTCCATGCAGATTTTTCTACGTTTCTGCACATGTTACTTGCGGATTAGTCCCAATCTTACTCTTCCGCACGGCAGGTCATTGTCCGCATTAAGTGCACATGAGGTTTGTCAAATTGCATTCACTTTGCTGGTACTGTAGTACGCTGCGGTTTTTCTGCACAAAAATGCACACATACAAACCATGCGCAATCCTCAGGGCGCGTCCCCCCCCCCCCTAAAAATGCAGCGCGCTGGAGCTCTTGGTGTTTGTCTGCAGCAGTTATCAGATCTCTGTCACTATAGGGGAAAAGGGTTCATGATGAAAATAAAAAAAGCCACAAAAACAGCAGCTGCTCTGAACACAGGAGTATATTCTGGTGGGTTTTTTACTTGTATAAAAACACCAGTTCATAATTCACGGTATCTAAGGAGCCGCAACTATTTAAAAAGAAGGGAGATAATCAGCTGCCTCCACCTCTGGTCCGCAGCACAGATACATCCTCCCTAGGAAAGTCTTGTTGACAGGATACAGAAAGAATCATCTGTGACCAGCAAAAGACATTTCATTTTTACTGAAAAATCCTATTTTTCTCATAATCCATTAAAAATTTACTGTCAGCAGGCGGCACAGACCCTGCCAGCTGGAGGGGGAATCAAAGTCAGCTTGGCTTGTATGGTTGATCCTCCATAGTTTTGCTCAAAGAAGCATGGAGCGATACAGTAGGTATCCCACAGCCCCTCACACATACCCCCACAGATCGGGACAACTTCCGGGCGCCCACCTTACTGTGTACCGCCTGACCTTCCCACAGACCTCCGGTATTCAACACTTTACTGTACTTCATTCAGTGAAAAATAATTGTATAATTGTTCTAAGTATCAATAATGTATCTAATCCTATAAATATCAATAATGTATCTAATCCTATAAATATCAATAATGTATCTAAT